>NW_028250532.1:0-56169 GCF_964263255.1 Lissotriton vulgaris | reverse complement strand
GGCATTTTTTATCTACATGTTCAGTATTTAGAACAAATTCATATTGACTCAAGAACTCCTCCCAACCTCTTGTGATGAAGAAATAAACTGCAGACACTAATCTTCAAAGAAAACTATGACCTACGCAGATTCATCTCTTCAAAGAAGATTACCACCTACATGTGTCCTGCTACTTGGAAATAATCTTGAAAGATATCCCAAGGCTTCACCTACTGTATTGAGCTCTGTTGCTTGCAGGATATTCATGTGACATATGAGTACTGCCATGTACATTCCTACATACACATTAAAATGTATTTCCACAAAGCACACATGCACATGAACAGTCACATACATACAGGTAAGCAGACAATTTGGCTCCTCAATACACCGCTGTTATGGTGGACGTCGGCACTGCAGATGAGCCTTAATTCCACTTATGCAATGTGATCATCAACACAGCAGGAATATGCAGAAGCTTCTAAGATTTTCACAGCTTTCACTTATCTCACCCACATCATTCGATACTCCACTCATGGATGAGACTGGGTGGCATTGTTAGACAATCAATGGAAGGGGAGATCTCAGATGGGTATTGGGCTGATGCATTCTCTGTCCCATTCAAGCAATGCTCTGTAAGTAGAAGGATGGCTATGTCTCAGTTGTCCTCCAGCCATGTGCAGTGAGTATATGCAAAGAAGTCATTAGCTAAGCTGATGGTCTTAGCTAACTTAAAGACTTGAATGAGTATGGAGGCTGAAAATGATGGTCCTTCACCGAATATATCCTTATAGGCCAGCCTCCACCGGAGCAGCCCATCAACGTCAGAAGTCATGCTTGGCCAATGGGATATCCTCTGCTGTGATCAGTAAGGTAGATACCAGACTACAAATCTGGACTAGAGAAGATTTTAGGGAGTGGACCTGTCACACAATACATCCCCACCTAATGCATCACATGGTATACACGGATGTACGTCGTAACAACGCATGCTTTTACAATGCATGCCTTTACGACGCAACTTTTACAACGCAAGTCGTTACAACGACTTGCGTTGGGGGGCGCTGGATAGTGAATAGTTTAATTTACTATTCCAACTCCAGTCCAGATATGGGCGAATTTTGCGAATCTCGCGTTCGCGAATTTTGCGGATTTGCGAACTCGCAATCCGCAAAATCCGCGAATTCTCGCGAATTTGCGGATTTTTTTTGTGTTCGCACGGGTTTCTGCCAGTTCGCCAGGGTTTTGTACAATTTCGCAACTTGCGAACTTGTTGTTTCTACGTGTCCAGCCTGTTTGGGACACTCTTCTTCATCACTGCCACTCTCTGTCACCACTGCCACTCTCTGACTACTCATGCCACCCTCTGGCCCACCCATGCCACCCTCTGTTTCATCACAGCACCCTCTGGTTGTCCAGTCAGTGTACATTATTGTGGCAAAGCAAAGCACACCTTCCCTGCCTCAAGTGACCTGAATTAATTTGGGGCTGATTAATGTGTCACAGAATATTTTTTTAGCTGGCACCTGCTTCCTTAGTGCTACCTGATTAGTGATCTTTTGCACTTGCTAAGTGCTTTCATTGTTGCAAAATTAGTTACAACACCTGCCCTGCCCCAACTGACAATAATGAATTAGGGGCTGATTAATGGATTTGAACTTCCAGCCTGGCTCCTGCTTGTCTCCCTTAGCTGTAATTCAGGACCTTTGTGGCATATGTGTAACTATTCTGAGGTTCAGAGCAGGGTCACATAATAGTTGCAACTGGCAACTGAACTCTGGAGGGGCCCCTCAGGAAGCACTACAGGAAATGGCTACTAATGATGAGCCTGAACTTTTGAACCTGGTAAGTAGTTTCAGTTTTGCTAAGATCGTATTTCTGCAATTTAGCGCTTATTCGCGGGGCGCGAAGTTGTACTGGGAAGCCGCGAACTCACGCAAACAGTGCTAGCAAGCCATAAAATCCGCTGCTCGCGGATTTGTGGATTTTGCGGGAGATTCGCGAATCTCGCGGATTGCGAATTTACCGAAAATCCGCAAAATCCGCGAGCGAAACGGATTTTCCGCCCATGCTTACTCCAGTCCCAGTGGATAGTAGGGAAGGTGTTGGATAGTAAATTAAAACTATTCCCTATCCTAGAGCGCCCCCCAGCGCAAGTCGTTGTAATGACTTGCGTTGTAATGGTTGCGTCGTAAAAGTACTGCGTTGTAAAAGTTGCGTTGTAAACGCTGTTCCCCGTTATACACTGCTGCCACACTCCCATGGGTTCATTCTTCTATTCCGCTCACCTTTTAGGTGCCACAACCGAACTAATCTCCTTATTAGTCACATACTATTGAGCACAGTAATTGACAACACCCAGGAGTAGTAAAGGGAGAGGGGAAGAAAGGAGAGGATAGGCGAGAGCCCGGATTGTGAGTTGCGGGGTGCGAGGAGAGAGGGTGAGCCACTACCTCCACCTTGGAATTGGCTAAAATCCTAAAACATCTTGACGCTAATAATTCGGATTGACACAGATTTACAGCTAGTAGGCTAGTAGGCGACTATGAGGTCCGGAAAAGAAAGAGAATTGCTAATAGATCTAAAATTATAGAAAAAACAACAAAAAGAAAACAAGAGGGAGAAAACGGGGATAGCAGCAAGGGCGGCAGTTCGCGTGGGCAAAAAACAAAACGTGGGAAGTTAGAAAAGAAAGAAACCAACTAGGCCACATTACCCCGATCTTCCCTCAAACCATCTTTACCAAATCCTTAATTCAAAAAATCATAACTACACAGGAAAATAAATCATTAACAGAATCATTATCAGAAGAGGGAATAAAAATGGAGGCAAAAACAGACTCAACAGCTACCTTGAGCTCAGGCCCGACACGCTTGACCTAATATGCATAAGATTCTTTATTTGAAAGTGACCATCAGTTGTTGGTCACTTTTGATATCGAAAGTTTATATACCAATATTCCACAGGAAGAAGCACTACTTGTTTTAGACATAGTGTTTGGTGGGAGAACAAGACCTCACGCAGTACCTACGAGTTTTATCTCAACCTTGGCTAAAATTTGTTTGAAGAATAGTTTTTTTGCATTTAAAAATGATTTATTTTTGCAAATAAAGGGAGTAGCCAAGGGCTGTTGCTTTGCACCGGAGATTGCGAATTTAGTGATTAATATGTTCGTGAGAAATTATATATTTAATGAGACAACACCGTTTAGATCCCATATCGTAAAATGGAGTCGGTTCATCAACGACATTTTTATGATTTGGGCTGGGAGTGTAGAGCAACTTTTATTGTTCCATGATTGGCTGAATGCTCACTCTGTGGACTTGAAATTTACAATTGCTCTTAGCATTTCCAAGATTACCTTTTTGGATCTTGATGTGGTACACAAAGAAGGGAGACTAGATGTGTGCCTTTTTTTCCAAACCCACAGATCACAATACTCTCCTTCATTTCAATAGTGGACAAACCAGGACCCTGAAAGAGAACTTGCCCTATGGGCAGTTCTTAAGGATCCGGCTCAACTGCACCAATAAATGTGACTATTTTGAACATGCAGAACAATTACAAGTCAAACTAATAAACAGGGGATACCGGAAGAAATTGGTCAGAACAGCCCTCAAAACGGCCTGGTTTACACCGCGTGATACTCTTCTAACCCCAAAGGAAAAACAAAATACTGATATGATGACTTGTGTCTTAACATATAATCCTAAGGTTAACAAAACCAAACAGATCATCTTAAGAAACTGGCGGTTAATACAACAGTTTGACATTCCCAAACCGTTATTTGCATTTCGCAAAGCTAAGAATATCTGACAACATCTTCTCAAAGCAACTAGAACCCTCCCGGAGAAAGGTAATTTAAGAAGTATGCTGAACCATCCTCCGGTAGTAGGGCATTACAAGTGTAATGGATGTATAGCTTGTCCACTTACTACTAATAGTAAATATGTGACAATAAAAAAACGGAAACACACACAACTAGGTTTTTCGAATTGTAACACCAAAAATGTGGTGTATTGCATCGCATGCCCTTGCGATAAAACGTATATAGGGCAAACAACTCAAAGTGTGAAAATGCAAATTGTCCAACTCCAATCAAGAATCAGATGCAAAACTTCTGGAGCCCCCTTGGTACAGCACTACATTGAGTCACACCATAATGAGAATGATATCAGATAGTCGGTTCTAATGGTAGTGAGGGCCCAAAGTAAAATGATGGTACAAATGACTTTAAATAGGCTAGAAGCCTGGATGATTGAGAAATATGAGACTGCAAGAGGAGGATTGAATTATCATGATGAAGTTTGGGCACTGATAAGATCTCAAATGTAATGGGGCACTTGACTTGAATCCCCTGTTTATGCTGAACTTGTAACAGATCTCCCATATTTGATTATGTATGTTTTGTAAATATGTTTTATATATATAGGATTGAGTATGTATATTTTTTGTTTGACATTGCTATTTTTTGTATTCACTGATATGTAATGCGTTTCGTCTGGTATCATTTATGTGTATGCACACCTCAGGAATAACTTTGAGAATGTTTGTCTGCCTCTGTGCCCCCTTTGTTGCCCCGATCCATTTCTGTGTCACCACTAGCCAAATAGATAGGTTTGATTACCTTTGTTTGTTGTATGAGGACTTTTTTGGTAGATTGAGTATAGTTCCATGCACTTTATAATATTTACTTGTATGGCTTTTTATTTTATTTTTTTACTTGTAATTTACCCATTACTTGGATTTGGCGTATGTAGCGTGCGTTTTCTTTAATAATTGGTTTTATGATTTTCGAATTTTAGATTATTCTTGACGCACCCTGGGATTGTAGTGTAGACTTGTCCATCTTTGAAGAAGTGATTTTCCGTAGTCACACGCTTCTTATTTGCAATTCTTGCTGGGGGGCTCATAGTCCTCTCTCGATGTCCTTGATAGACGTCGGAACGTCACGGTCACGTGGGGTGTGACGGGCCTGACTCCCTATTGAGGAAGTGATTTCATCTTTATGCCGTTGAGGTTTTAACCATGATAGCGGCCCGTGGTACATTTAAACGAGCGACCCACACTGAATTTAGGTAAGAGGCCCCATTTATCTACAAGGGCATGAGGGTACTTTAGTTAATTAGTTGTTGTGGCACGGTCACTGCAGCTATTTACATTATAAGTTTTCCCTTATATTTATTTATAGTTGTTGCTGGGATATTGATTACCCCGAGCCAGATGCTAGTGAGAGCATACACAGGCCAGCTGTATTTAAGGTATGAAACCCGGGTATTGGGTTTGGAACTGTGCTACTGTAGAAGTTTTTGGCCATAAGACAGTAGTGGGTTGAGTCGGTGGTCTTGATACCTTTTACATTTTAGTTTATGTTGTTTCTTAACAGTAGTTGGTGTACTGTGAGAAACCTGTTGCCTGTTGCCACCGGATTGAGTTCCTGGAGTAAGTGGCTTTACTTGGGATTAAACTGAGCATTCCTCTTTGCATGTGTTGGCCTCCTCACTTAATATTATTTATTTATTTATTTATTTATTTTTGTCCTCATTAGCCACTTAATCGATCCAGGGGCATTCCAACCGCGAGACCCAGTAGCCGCTGTGCCTTAGGATACCATCAAATTTTCCTGAAAGGCTGGTCTGGTGTCGAAGCTGAGAAATAGAACCCCACTCAAACTATCTCCACTACAAGCCAAGTATGGGCTGATAGTCCAATATTGCTATGGCTTGGGGTGCCTCCCATTGGACATGGAGACTCGGGCTTAATCATCGGACCCGGGGAAAAAAACGAAAAAAAAAAACCCGGGGTCCTAACTGTTCAGATTCCACTCAATTAGTAAATTCCAAAATCTCACTGTACGGGGACTGCATTTTCTGGCCAAATCTACTTTTGACGTCATGTAAAGTGAGGACAACCACTCTGCATGGGTTGGAGGGTTGATGTTGACCCAATTTTTGCAAATTTGTCTTCTTGCTAGTAATATAGCGTAATATAGGAACTCTCTTTCTAATCCTTTGATGTTATCACTCAGTCCAAATATTACTAGCGACCAAGAAAAAGGGATGGAGATTTTAAGGATTGACTCAAGTGATATCTTGACTTCTTGCCAAAAGATGGTGACCTTTGGGCATTCCCAGAACATATGCAGATCCGAGGCGGCTAGCAAAGAACATTTACTGCAACACTTCCCCGGTTGAAACTTGGAAAGCTTTTTAGGGGTATAATACGCCCGATGTAAGGTAAATAGTTGGTTGCGCCTCATCCATGCTGGTTTTATGATCTTGTAGAGGAGTGTAAAGGACTCTATCCATTTCCCTTCTGCCTGGGGTTCTCCCTCTCCTCCCCATAGCTTTGTCGGAAGATTAAACTCACCCTCCCTTTCTTCCAGGATGCTCCAGTAATGTGAGGCGACCTCCTTGCCTTTATATGGTTTTTCAATTAAGTTCTTTTCTAAGGAGCTATCTCCTCCAAATGTAATCTTTTTAGTTGTTTGTGAGCGCAACCAACTAGAAAGCTGTCTGTACACGAGCCAGGCTAACGGTGAGGTTACCCTGTCTGAGAATAATTCCCATTCGATAAGAGAGCTATCTACTACTAATTCTCCCCATCGTGTGATTTCTGCTTCTTGTAAGACTGTTTTAACCGTCTGAGTGTAATGTGGTGAAAGCCCAGGGAAGTCCCAAATCGGCGCATAGTTAGAAAAGTAAGCAATCCCCACCTTGGATTTAATTTGAGACCATTCTTTTATGGGACAATATAGTTTCTTTAGTCTGACTTTTTTGAAAAACCTCTGATGCCCAAATTTGAATAGGAATCCGTCTAGTGGAAGGTCTGAGCCCAGTAGCATGGCTTTGAACATATGGCCGTTCGAGTTGTCTAGTGGGGACTTTAGTAACATCCTGGAGTGGGTCAGGTGGAAGGCCCAGGCGTAGTATTCCAGGTCTGGCAAAGCATGGCCTCCTTTTTCCCTTCTCCTTCTCAGCTTCTTCCACGCCAGCCAGGTAGATTTATAGCACCAAACAAATGAATTTATATTTTGTTGGCATTTTTTTAATTGGTTCCTGTCAAGTATTAAAGGAATTGTGTTGAAGAGAAAAGTATATTTAGGGAGGATGGACATTTTTACTAAACTAGTTCTCCCGTAAATAGTGAGAGGTAGAAAGGACCAAGACTTCATTAAAGATTTAGTTTCGCGTGAGATGCGATCTAAATTATTCTGGGCCAGAAGATTGGGGTCTTTAGTAATTCTTATGCCCAGGTAGCGCATTGAGGTTCTTAAAGGGAGCTGGAGATTGGTGATGTTCCAGACCATTATCTCTGTCTTCCCTGCATTTATCTCATAACCTGAGTGCTTCCCAAATTCCTCCGCGCTTTTGATGACAATAGGGAAAGCCTTTGTAGGGTCTGTGGTGTAAATAAGGATGTCATCGGCATACAAACCGACTTTCTATTCCCAACCAGAAAACGAAAAGGGGGAATATTGGGGTCTTCTCTTATAGAGTGAGCAAATGGCTCTAGATAAATATTAAAAAGCAGGGGGGAAAGAGGACACCCCTGTCTTGTTCATCTAGTAATTTCGAAGGAATTTGTGCGTGTGCCGTTAATTAGCAAACTTGCCTTAGGGTTTTTATATAGTAAGCCTACCGTTCTACGGAATTTAGGGCCTATTTTAAACTTTACCATAGCAGCATTTAAATAAGACTCTATCGAATGCTTTTGTTGCATCGAGAGTCATGATTGCAACAGGTAGAGCAAAGGTGGAGGCACTATCTATCGCTCCGACTAGATCGTATGTTAAGTCGGCAAGTTGTCGGCCTCTTATAAATCCCTTTTGATCCTGATGAATGATATCTCCAATCTCGCTTCCCAAACGTGCAGCCAAAATTGACGAAAAGATCTTGTAGTCATTGTTGAGAAGCGAGATTGGACGATATGAACTGCAGTCCGTTGGATCTTTGTCTGATTTTAAGATTAAGGCGATGTTTGCTTCTCCCTAAGAGCTAGGTAGTGTCTCTCCTTGTAATAATAATAATAATAATACTGATTCTTGTAAAGCGCCAACAGCTACCTCGCGAGGAGGTGTCCCGGCGCTGAAAAGAAACCGCAGCAGCAGAGAGGGATGCAGGGAGAGGTACTAGGCTTTCTGTCCAAAGAGCCAAGTCTTTAGGAGTTTCCTAAAGATGGCTTCTGACGGGGCAGATTGGATGGCAGGGGGGAGGGAGTTCCAAAGCTTCGCAGTGCCTACTGAGAAAGATCTACCTCCGAGTCTCGCTCTTCTCGCTCGAGGTACAGCCAGTAGGGTCTGCGAGTTTGATCTCAGGTGTCTCTCTTGATGGTAGCGGGGGAGTCGGAGTTTCAGATAATTGGGACAAGTCCCTTTTTGTGCTCTGTAAGCTAGGGTGAGCGCCTTGAATTTTACTCTGCTTGTCACTGGAAGCCAGTGTAGCTCGTGAAGATGCGGAGAGATATGATGTTTAAAAGGCACGTGTTTTATCAATCTCGCAGCCGCATTCTGCACGCTCTGCAGGCGTTGTGTCAGATATTTTGGGAGGCCAAGATAGAGGCCGTTCGAATAATCCAGTCTGGATGTGACTGTCGCATGGACCACCGATTTACGACAGTCAGTTGGTAGAAGAGAGAGAAATTTTCGGAGGTTGCGGAGTTTAAAGTGGCAGCTAGAGGTGACTTGTTGTATGTGAGAGGAGAAGGAAAGCGTCTCGTCCCACCATACACCCAGATTTTTTGCCTTGGTGCCAGGGGTGGGAGCAGGACCCATTTCGGTGGGCCACCAGAGGTCAGGGGAGGGTGGAGTACTTTTCCCAAAGAATAGTACCTCGGTTTTGCTAGCATTCAATTTTAGCTTGTTAGTGTTCATCCATCTGGCTACGTCACTAAGACAGCCTTTTATTTTGCTGAACGCTGCTTCTGACACCTCAATGTATGGGAAGACTAGTTGCGTATCATCCACATACGAAATCGCCTTGACCCCCCATTTGGCGATTAAGGTAAAAAGTGGGGCCAGATAAACATTGAAAAGTAGCGGGCTGAGGGCGGACCCTTGCGGGACACCACACCACAGCCGTTTGGGTTCAGAGGAAAAAGCGCCCAGAGCTACTTTCTGAGAGCGGTTCGTGAGGTAGGAGTGCAACCAGCTCAGTGCCTTGTCCTCTAAGCCAATATCCTTCAATCTGAGCAGCAATCTACCGTGATCCACAGTATCGAAGGCGGCAGATAGATCCAGGAGCACCAGCATGGCCTATGCTCCTGAATCCAGCGACCACCTGATTGACTCAGCCACCTCAATGAGGGCAGTTTCAGTGCTGAAGCCGGCCCTGAAACCAGACTGTGTTTCATGTAGTATGCCACTTTTTTCGATGAAACCATTAAGTTGGCGTTGGATAAGTTTTTCCAGCATTTTTCCTGGGGCTGCTAGTAGGGAGATGGGGCGGAGATTGCTCAGATCATCGGGGGCGCCATTGGTTTTTTTTTTCAATGGGAGAAGAGTGGCATGTTTCCAGCGGTCGGGGAACGTGCCAGTCTCGATGGACATGTTCCAGATGTGAAGGAGTGGCCCTACCGTGGCATCTGACATCATTTTCCACAGTTTGGGGGGGCAGGGGTCATCAGGAGCACCTGATTTGCATTTGTGTAGTTCTTTCAATGCATCCTCGTGGGTGATTGGGAGGAACCGAGTTAAGGGAGGGGTAGGCATCACAATGATATCGTGGTCTGCCATAATTGTTGGCTCGGAGGGGGTGAAGGAGTCATAGACCTTCAGGATTTTTTTGTCGAAAAAATCTGAGATATCCTCACAGAGTTTGCTAGAGGGAATAATTTCTGTTTCGATGGCCTTGGGTTTGAAGAAGGACTGAACTATTTTAAAAATTTCTTTGCTCGGTTGTTCCGCTTGTTGAATAGAGGATACAAAGAACAGTTTTTTTGCTTTTTTTATGGAGTGATGAAGGCTGTGCAGGGCTTTTTTATAGCAGTTTTTTGCAGGTTCGGAGTAGCTAGCCGAACCTGCAAAAAACTGCCATAATGTAATAGTATGTTATTAAATAGCTTCGTTAGTATTGGGGTAAGTATGGACTTGAGCACCCGATATACTTCATCCGGAATCCCATTCGATCCTGCAGCTTTCCCCTGTTTTAACTGCTTTATGACACTTTCAACTTCCCCCTCGGTTATCTCCCTATCTAGATTCTCGCTCTGATGCTCATTTAATTCAGGAAGGTTCATTGTTTCTAGCCATTTATTTCTTTCCTCAGTGTTGCCAATATTGTCAGTTATTTCGTCTGTATAAATATTATGGAAGAAGCTACTAAAAGCTTCCCCGATCTCATTATCAGCTTTCCTGCTATTTAATTCTCCATCTACCCTCACCTCTTTTATATGTTTCCTAACCTGGTCCGTTTTTATTTTCCAGGCTAGCAGCTTCCCTGCTGACTCACCATATTCAAAGTGGGAGAGTTTGCTGGCCTGCCAACGTCTGTTTAATCTCTCCTGTAGTAAGGTTTCTAGGTTAACTTTTAGCTCTCTTTTCTTTTCTAAGTTAGTGTGGGGCACTTGATCTGCTGAATCCAGCCTTGCCAGGTGTTGTTCTATTGACAGTATTTCCTCTCTGTACTTCTTTTTCCTGTAGGATGCCCTGTTGGTGATACAGCCTCTAATGTACGCTTTCCACGTCTCCCACACACTAACCAAAGGGGCAGAGTCTAAATTCAGCTCTAGGAAGGCAGTGGTTTTGGATATAAGATGTTCTCTATCTGTTTCTTTTAATAATAGAGTACGGTCAAAAGACCATGATACAAAAGTATGTTCGCGGTCTAGTAATAATGAGAAAATAATGGCAGCATGATCCGATAAATGCGATGGTAGGTATGTAATGTTCCTTATCAAGTACTTTAGAGAGAAACTAAATAGAACGTAGTCTATTCGGGATTTATGCTTGTTTTTATAGTTGTGGTAAGAGACCCCCAATGTTTTCCCGGCTCTCTGTCTCCAAAAGTCTTCCAGTCCCAAATTGGACATACAGCATAGTAGTGCGTCTCTTGATTTGTTATGTGTTATTGCTCCAGAACTAGGGGATTTATCCAGTTTGGGATCTAATACTAAATTGAAATCTCCCGTCCAGATTATTGGGTTGGTGATAGTTATCAAATGATTTTGTATTGTGTTTATGTAGGAGGGGGTCATCTTGGTTAGGTCCGTAATAGGCTACTAGGGTAAATCTCCTTGTATCTAGCTGGACGTTAGCAATTAACCATCTGCCGTTCGGATCTACCTTCCAATCATCAATCTGTGCCCTAGCGCCTTTTTTAAAATATGATGGCTAATCTACGAATACTGGCATTATGATCTGTGGTAACGAAATTATCGACCCATCTTAATTTTTTAAGAATGTCTGTGATCTCTTGTTTATTTAGGTGTGTCTCCTGGATCGTTATGATCTGCGCGGGTGAATCTCTGAGATACTGCATAATTTTATTTCTTCTCCCTCGTACACGCAGGCCATTTACGTTCCAGGAGAGAAGTTTAATGTCTCTCATGTTTCTCTATCAGTCCATTGCCCCACTTTACCCATTCTCCATTTTATTTTTATTAATTTTCTCTTCATTTGACCTTCCAGTATGTATCCTTTATCGTTTTGAATATCGACCACTCTTAATCGGTAGGCCCTGGAATCAATAAGTTTTCGCTTTTTAAAATTTTGGTTCCGAGGACTTTTTTGTGCTTTCCGCCTGGCCAGGTTATTGTCCCCGACATGACCCTATCTGGGGCCCCATTTATCTAGTCAGTCGATCAGTCGATCGTGTCGATGTTAAATGGTGTTTAATTGGTCCAGATTAAATGTTAGTTAGGGTGTATTTTTATTTTTATTTTGTTTATTTATTTATTTTTTCTCCTTTTGTTCCTTCCTCTTTGTTCTTTTCTACTGTGATCTACCCATTACTTGGATTTGGCGTATGTAGCGTGCGTTTTCTTTAATAAATGGTTTTATGATTTTCGAATTTTAGATTATTCTTGACGCACCCTGGGATTGTAGTGTAGACTTGTCCATCTTTGAAGAAGTGATTTTCTGCAGTCACACGCTTCTTATTTGCAATTCTTGCTGGAGGGCTCATAGTCCTCTCTCGATGTCCTTGATAGACGTCAGAACGTCACGGTCACGTGGGGTGTGACGGGCCTGACTCCCTATTGAGGAAGTGATTTCATCTTTATGCCGTTGAGGTTTTAACCATGATAGCGGCCCCGTGGTACATTTAAACGAGTGACCCACGCTGAATTTAGGTAAGAGGCCCCATTTATCTACTAGGGCATGAGGGTACTTTAGTTAATTAGTTGTTGTGGCACGGTCACGGCAGCTATTTACATTATAATTGTTCCCTTATATTTATTTATAGTTGTTGCTGGGATATTGATTACCCCGAGCCAGATGCTAGTGAGAGCATACACAGGCCAGCTGTATTTTAGGTATGAAACCCGGGTATTGGGTTTGGAACTGTGCTACTGTAGAAGTTTCTGGCCATAAGACAGTAGTGGGTTGAGTCGGTGGTCTTTATACCTTTTACATTTTAGTTTATGTTGTTTCTTAACAGTAGTTGGTGTACTGTGAGAAACCTGTTGCCTGTTGCCATCGGATTGAGTTCCTGGAGTAAGTGGCTTTACTTGGGATTAAACTGGGCATTCCTCTTTGCATGCGTTGGCCTCCTCACTTAATATTATTATTATTATTTTTTTCACTTCCATTTATTTTTACTTTTTGGGCTACTTCTGTTCGTGACTCGCATTCTGTTCAGCACTTTTTTGGAGTTGTTCTCTTTGGTTCTGTGAATCTCACGTTAATGTACTTTTCTTGTTGATTTGGTTCACTTGATGTACTCACTGGTCCTTGGTTGGTGACTGAAATGGATTCAGGTGGTGTGGGGCACAGAGTATTTGACAGTGTATTTCTAAAATGTATTTTATAGGTTCTTTATCGCCCTGTCCTGAAGATGCCAGACGTGCTGGAAGGCCAAAAGCGACCCCGTCAACACTTTCCTTGAGGAGGAGTCATGGTTTTGAAACATTTTGGAAATTATTGCCATTTGACATACTTGGAAATTTGGGTTCTATAAAGTCTTTAGTTGAACAAGTTGTGTCTGACTACCTCTTAGTGTACCCCCTAGATTGAATAGGACACTCAGCTGTTGTTGCAATATTGTTTTCTGGGTGAAGAAGAAAATTAATTAGGATCTTTTTTGATTTATGTATGAAGTGTATATGTGTTTTTTTTTATTCATTGTATATAGGTGTGTACATATGTATGTATATTTGTGTATAGTGAAAAAATGTTGATAAAAGAAAGTAGCGGAGAGTAATTCTGCTTGATTACAATAAATAAAATGTGTAATCATGTCCTCATCTGCTAGTGATGATGTTGATAATTTGTTAGTGATATACTAGTGGACATATGACACAAACAGTAGGAGAATTTAGAGTCACCTATTTGAGAAATAGTTAAATATTTTTTTTCCTCCTTTTTCCACTTTTTTCAGTTTTCTGTGCTAATATGCATAAAGGGTGCATCGCAGTTACAAACCCCACCTTATTTCAGCCCAAAATATGCACCAAGTTCTCATTTCTAAAAGACCCAGGTACCGTAATATTCTCAAAAACAGGAGAAATAAAAGGGCTGCAAACTCCTTTGCAACCAGGAAACAAGGATCAACTCCTGCAACCATCAACAAATAGCCAAACAAGGGGATCAAATAAAACTGTTGTGTTAATTCATTCAGAATACTCTCCCCAACCAACGGAAGAGGAAACATCAGCAGGAGTATACAAAAATTTCAACAAAATCCAGAAAAATAGAAGAAAATGACAAGCCGGAATCAAGTATGGGGCTTACAAACAAAGAAGACAATGGAAACATCAGTCATGAAGAACAAATAAGGGCAATTGAAATTGACCAAAGGCAGATGAAGCAGGAAGTTGTGGTGAGCTCACTGCACATCTCAGACATCTACGAAGAGCCCTCACAGACCTTAAAGGCAGTCACAGAGGGGAGTGAGCTTGATATTCCAGAAACGCAACAGCTGGGTAGGTCGCAAATCAGAACAGACACCAAATGTAATCAAACATTCTACCAGGCAAAGGAGACACAAGGTGCCTCAAAAACATGCGAAGCATTGCAACAAGTTAGTACTATAAAACCAATCAATTCCAGATTTCACGAAACCACCTTCAGCAAAACAGCCAACCAGGCAGAAAATAAATCAAAGGAGCAAAAAACGCAAAAAAAACCTCCATTACTCCACATCAGTCAACTAACCAATTACAAACCTCAACACCTCAAACGTCTCGAGGTAAATCTCGAGACATTAGAATACCAGAATGGAGTGAGCCGCTCCTTCAAGAAAGTAACTATAACCCTAACGGCGATATGCCTTTCTTAGCATCACGAGAATGGGAGGAATTAGTTGCCTTGTACAGTCACAACCAAAAAACACTAACAAACTGAGAAAATCCAGAAACAAAGGAAAAAAACAATAAGGCCCAGGACTCGATTTGGGCGGCGCTATTGAGCACAATGCAATACTCAACTGCAGCATTGCAATACCAATCTCATAAAATGGACCTTCAGTTAACAGTACTCCAAACATTAGCTGACTTTACATCAGGGATTCACCGGAAATTAGCCGACTTGAACAGGCTAATAAAACGAGGGCAAGAGGAAGCACTCAAGGATAGGTTACAACAACAAGAATGCACTTGCGCTCCAATAGTGGACAATTTACTCACGCTTCCATTAATATTGGGTGATTGACTATCTACTATGAAACCAAAAAATTAAACCCAGACCATGGTGAGTAACGAACTGCCCACCTTCAGGGGAAAATAAATTGAACCTGAAGTCTCAGAGACAATAAAAACATCTAGAGATCCTTCCTCAGTAGGGAGAGAGATTGAACACAACAACAAAAACGAATCATTTGGCAAACATTCCTTGACAACGAACACCTGGCGAAAGAAAAAATGAAAAGGAAGGAACAGGAAAACAATTAACCAGATCAAGCTCCATGAAAAACAGCTTCTTCATCTCACAGGATCTCCAGATCATGCAGTGAAAGAAGGATCTAGGGAGCCATCAACACCACAGCTAGGAGATCCCTCCCCTTGACACAAAACCCAAAGAAGGGAGAGTGACACTAATGAGGCATCGAGTACAACCCTGGTAGAGAACACACAATAAACAATAACCTCCCGAGCAACCAGGAGACTGATCGCAAGAAAAGCGCGTCTAGCAAGGACTTACTAACTAGTAAAGCATCAACCAAAGTTGCCCAACACACAATAATGAAGCAGGGTAGCCACACTCAGGACAAATTAAAAGAACCCCACCACTCACCAAACACATTCTCCCAACATGGCGCAATGGCGCAGAATACCACCGGGAAACCTAAGGAGACAACGCTTACGCTGAAACATAGCACCAACCGTAGGACATGCAGTACCAACAACATAAGGCCAGAAGAGCACACTACAACAAATGGGGAGCTCCCTCAGTATTCAAACTACAAATTCAATAAAGAAGAAGAAATAGACACCATCATCTTTTCTCCCCACTATAAATGAAGGGGCAGAGGAGACATTTTAAATAGAGGAAATGTACTAAGACTTCTGCAATTTATCCCCAACCTCGCGAATATTAACACCTTGGACCTACTGTCAATTGAATTCCAGTCAAACAGCACGCAGGCCAGTCTAGAGTTTACAAAAACCAGATGGAAAACGCCAAAGATAGCGAGGAGAATAATACAGGAACTAAATACCTTCCAAAGTTGGGGGATAGTCCTGAAACCGGGGCCAAAATCACCATATCCAGCCCCCTTTTTAAGATCAGCTACCATCAACGAAAACAATAAGTCTTCCTCATTTCTTAAAGGAGCAAGGAGCAGCTCTCCAACCTTAGGTCAATCAGCATTAACTGGCTTTTCGCCTACGAGCAACTGGCAGAGCATACAACAAACAATAACACCGGCTCACCCAAATTGACATGGGAAGTCTAATTTTCAAAATCCATGACTAGCAAAAAATGAGATACCATGTGTATTTGGGACATAAACGGATTAACATCCAAATTAAATGACGAAAAAGTCCTAAATTACTTAAAACGCTTCGATATGATCTTTATTCAGGAAACCTGGGAAGAAAAACCACCCAAGTTACAAGGTTATACTTCTAGCTCTGTTCCGGCAATAAGAGGAAGGGTTTGGACGTCGATCCGGGGGCCTACAGTCCCTTTTTCCAATGACCAGAATAAACGAAACCTTTCATATAAAGATCAGTATGACTCCTCCAAGTTGCATTCAGGCATCAATAGTAAAACTGTTCCTGGATCAAAAGGCACAAAAGGTAATAATGATAAACATTTATGTACATCCAAAACACAAATTAAAAACAGCTAAAGAACTGAGTAAAGAACTAAAAAGAGTAATGGAGGAAGAGGACACCGAACATATCATCCTGGCCGGCGACTTTAACACGCATCTCCTTGGGGGAGATTATGATGACGACACGACCCAGGAACTTACAGACCCACGGGGAAATCCAGCCCAAGGCCCCAAAAAAAAAGTGAAGCAAACATGGTTCTCCAAATTTCTTATTCAGGAGCTGGAACACTTAAATTTAAGATAAGTAAATGGTCGCTTCAAGGAGGATAATCCACCAGCTCCCACATATCACTCAGCTAAAACATCGTCCCATCTGGATTTTACTTTCATGTCCTGATCACTGTTCAAAATAATAGCCACTTTCAAAATAGGTAACAATGTAGCGAGTGACCATATGCCACAGGAGTTGACGCTGAAAACAAAGACAGACCTGCTACTGGAGGCTGACAAAAACATAGTTTCAGTTGAAGCAATAAATCTCAAGCGACTAAGATGCAACTCAACCAACATGAAGTTAGTATCAAGCACAGCAAAAAATTTACTAATCCGTGGTAAGGAAAACTCAGAACATCCGATGGACAGTTGGGAAAAATTCACCACATCACTGGGAGACAAAACTCCAACTGGGATCAATCAGAACACAGAGCAGCAAGGCTGTCAACTTAACAAAAAAGAGTATGAGCTCAGTCTAAAAAAAACGAAACAGATCATAAACAACACCTTAATGCAACTTCGTAAATACTGACAGATCAAAAACTGCAGCAATCTCTCCGTGAATCTAAGGCTCTTCTAAAGCAAAGGAGATGGGATAGAAAAAGATCACTGAACAACGATCCATGGGCTAAATTAATTTACGAATCGAACATGAAAAATAGCGCCAAGTTTTGGCAATCAATTAATAGATTACAACGACCAACACATCCTGGAATAAACTCTAACATCTCCGAAGCGGCCTGGGTCGACTTTCTTTATAATCATTTTAATGAAACCAACTCTATACTTCCTCAAAGCGCAACTGCTTGCACTGAGTGATCAGTTCAATGAAGGAGATGCTAAACCAAAACCATGTCTATTTGGATGAAAAACTCTCCCAAGCTTCCACCCAACTACCAAGGGAAACAGACTTAACACTGACCGAAAGTAATGTTATAAGTACAAAAGAGAAGCCCAATAGCCTGGAAACAACCTTGATTCAGAAACAAATAGCAAAGGGAAGACAGGCAGGCGTCCCAGGTCCCAATGGCATTCAGCCAAAGCTGTACAAACATGATCCTGAATTTTGGAGCAATGCACTAGAACCTGTCTTCAAATATGCATTTGAAACGTCTATTATTCCACAGTCTTGGAGAGGCTCAATCATAAGCCCGATTTACAAACTAGGAAGAGGTCTGAGCCAAAGCACTATTGATTGATAGCTCTCATAGACACCAAGGCCAAATATTTTGCGAGGTTTATTTTAAATGACCTAACAACTTGGGCTTCAGACAACCACATTATTTCACCAACACAAACCGGGTTCCGACAAAGTCAGGGAACAACAACAAATATTATGGCCCTAACTTTACTAATGTACGCAGCAAAACAGGGGAAATACCCCCTGTTCCTCTGCTTCATGGACTTTACAGGAGCCTTTGACCATGTGGACAGAACAAAGCTCTGGCAAAAACTACAAGGGATGGGAATACTACCTCCGCTTCTGGACCAGTTATGGAACCTGCATACAAACACCTGGATAAGGATAAAGCTAGGTGCAGGAACTCTTGAATCAAAAGAAATCCCTACCTCAAAAGGGTTAAAACAAGGGTGCATCCTAGACTTACCAGGGGAATTGGACAAGTGTAAAAATCATTGCTGTGTCTCTGCTGTGATTCAACCCAGAGAGAGTGCAGCTAAATTGTCGACTAACAAAGTTTTTCGACATAACAGCTAAGCGACTGGAAAATTTACGTACGTTGCCCTTGGAACATTCAACAACAGAAGCTTTGCCAAACAGAGAAACCCATTAAATAGAACAATAGGGAGAAGAGTCACTAACGGAGCCAACGTCCTACAAACTCTTCCTACTTTTGTTACCCTTAAAATAGTAACAAGTGGTAAAAAAGGCTTTCCACAGTGATCTACATTATAAACATTCCGTAGAGGTTCCTCCTAATGAAGTGTCGCAAGTTGTTGACGGTAAACAAGAGTTAAGGCAATGACATTGAATATTCTCCCTACATCGGCCACGGCCCTCTTTACAACAACACTGCGACCCACTGGAAAAAGGCTAAATGGCACATTGGAAGAAGTCAAATAACTGTGGCATCCGCCCCCCTCCATCTCTTTACTTCGCCTTTTTTAATGAGTAACTGAAATTAAATATGTGGACTATATAACAGTATTTTTAAATATATATATAATCAGATGTTTTATAATAAGTTTTAATGTATGCAACAGTTGTAATTAATCATGCAGAATAAAGAAATTCACTCCAGTGTAAGGAAGCTCTGTCTTGATTTACTCCAAAGATCTACAATTAAGGATGTAAAGTAACACTTATCTTTACTTAAAGATGGCACTGATCTTGGGAAATTCTTGCGAGGACCAAGAAAACGGTGTAAACAAAGTTTTATATATGCTGCATATAACGAAATATGGAAGATTATGCAATCAGAGACTGCAGAACGAATACAAGAAATTGATCGTATTAATTTAGAGAAATCTCTCTCTGTGGTTGACAATCGGTTAACGACTCTGTCGTCCAGGATAAATTCTTTGGACAGCATAGTGTCTTCTGCCACAGACATCATGGAACAGGACCAGGTCATGTTGCAACTACTTTCTATCATGCAATTAGGCTGGACGTTGCAAAACCTTCGTTCAGGCTATGTGCCTTGGTGTTTAATCAATACTACGTCACTGTTTTCAGAATTCGATCTCACTGAAAAACAGATCAAATTGGCACAAAGAGGAGCAGACTATACGGTGCTGAGCATTGAAAAACTGGAAAGATTGCCATTTACGGTAGCAGAGAAAACAGCTACTGAATGGATTATACATGGAACAATCACTCTGCCTGTTACAATTTTCCATTCTCAGTATTGCCTAAAACACATACCAGCAGGCACATATGAAAGGTTGGGTAAAGAATACATCAATACATCCTGGAAATTACCATACACACACAGATGTTGGAGTGGGGGACGTAAAGTGCTTCATAGCGGTTCAAACTGTGAAAACGCACTGAGCGGTTCTCTCCTTTGTCAGGGTATAAACTTACAAGGAGCCTGCGATGGTTCCTCTAACAATTTATCCTGCCACCTGCAAGGTTCACCAGCTGCGGTGAAGGATCCAATTTTTTGGACAACTTTCAAATGGAAGTTACCTCATGGTGAACGATCACAGCTGCTGTAGCATGTTGCCAGGTATACCATATCTAGTAACTGTGTCATCCAAGGTCACTTGCTGTTTGCAAGTATTGTTTCCAAAAACCAAGTTAGTCACGCAGTCGCCACTTTGGCCTTCACTGAACATCTCTTCTATATGAATTGATACTCTAAGCAGAATGAAAGCCATTCTTTTGCAAAAAACTGTGCCACTGACCTCGGCCAAAGAGACCTATGATTTGGCTTTCTGGTTTTCAGTTTCTATATTTGGTAAATTCTGGTGGTGTTTTTTCAGTGTTTTCCAGTGATGTCAATACCTCAAAAAAACAGTGCTTTTCAGTGGTCACTCGTTGTTGCGCCATAAAAGATAACTGAAACAGTGTTTCACCGGTGTTTATGGAACACTATGCTTTTATTATTGCTTGTTTCTGAAAGACGTTTCGTGCAACCATCTATGCTGCACCAAGTCAAGGAATCCCTCAACAGAGGCCCTACAGAAGATGCTTAACTACCAATTCTAAGGGTAAAAGCATTGGTCT
Organism: Lissotriton vulgaris; assembly: GCF_964263255.1. Classification (NCBI taxonomy): domain Eukaryota; kingdom Metazoa; phylum Chordata; class Amphibia; order Caudata; family Salamandridae; genus Lissotriton; species Lissotriton vulgaris. Next base: position 35,853 of record NW_028250532.1, on the reverse strand, counting down.
GATACCCACTGTGCTGCAGCACGTTCCTCCACAGACACGTATAAATAAATGACTGCCACAAAGGTGCTTGTGAAGAGGTGAATGTGGTGTGAGTTTCAAAACTTGACTGTGGTCGCGCATAACTGGGGCTGTAGATGGCATCTCACTTCAGCCCCATTCTGAGATACCTCTCAGTCTATGTATTGACAGGCATCTCTTGTTGGGAGAGCAGTGTCCATAAGTTGCACCCCTGGTGCTCTGGGAGGTGTTTGTAAGTAGCACCTCTCCTTGCAATGCTATCAGAGAGAGGCACCTCACATTGACTGCACCTGAGAGACACTGTCCTAGCTGTATTTGTGTAATTGTGGGATGGTAGTGGTATGCATCTGTGTATGGATGGTGTGCAAGCTGGATGATGAATTGAAAAGGGGAGTAAGTTTAGGGAGGTGGTGTAGGAGTAGGAGTGTGCATGGATGAAAATGTGAGAACACTGTAAGTCAGTGTGTGCGTGGAGTTGGATGTGGGAATGTGGGGAGCTTGTGTGTGTGTGGCTGTCCTTGTGGAATGTGGGAATGCTGTAGGTGTTAGTGGTACAAAAGGGGGTGGTGATGGACGGAGCATCTGAATCAATGAAACACTCACACCCAGTCAAAAGATCTGGATTTAATCCATCACCGTTCTTTAGCCCACTCTGCCACCCACTTTCAGACATGGCTATATGCAAATCAGTCTGAACCTGTGCCTCATGGGAATAGTCCAGCCTGAACTGCCAAGCCATGTCTTCCCTGGACCGGAAACAAGCTTCCGAGGACCGGTTTCTGGGATTCCAGCCGTCTTCAGCCCGGCTTGCTTGAATCCAGTGGCAAAGTGAGCAAGGGACTCACGTCTGAGCATACCCTGCCACACTTATGGCGGCCAAATGCGGTACAAAAGGGGGTGGTGATGGACGGAGCATCTGAATCAATCAAACACTCACACCCAGTCAAAAGATCTGGGTTTAATCCACCACCGTTCTTTAGCCCACTCTGCCACCCCAGTTCAGACATGGCTATATGCAAATCAGTCTGACCCTGTGCCTCATGGGAACAGTCCAGCCCGAACTGCCAAGCCATGTCTTCCCTGGACCGGAAACAAGCTTCTGAGGACCGGTTTCTGGCATTCCAGCCGTCTTCAGCCCGGCTTGCTTGAATCCAGTGGTAAAGTGAGCAAGGGACTGACATCTGAGCATACCCTGCCACACTTATGGCGGCCAAAAGCGGTACAAAAGGGGGTGGTGAGGACGAAGTATCTGAATCAATCAAACACTCACACCCAGTCAAAAGATCTGGGTTTAATCCATCACCGTTCTTTAGCCCACTCTGCCACCCCAGTTCAGACATGGCTATATGCAAATCAGTCTGACCCTGTGCCCAATGGGAACAGTCCAGCCCAAACTGCCAAGCCATGTCTTCCCTGGACGGGAAACAAGCTTCCGAGGACTGGTTTCTGGTATTCCAGCCGTCCTCAGCCCGGCTTGCTTGAATCCAGTGGCAAAGTGAGCAAGGGACTCACGTCTGAGCATAACCTGCCACACTTATGGCGGCCAAAAGCGGGACAAAAAGGGGTGGTGATGGATGGAGCATCTGAATCAATCTAACACTCACATCCAGTCAAAAGATCTGGGTTTAATCCATCACCGTTCTTTAGCCCACTCTGCCACCCCAGTTCGGACATGGCTATATGCAAATCAGTCTGACCCTGTGCCTCATGGGAACAGTCCAGCCCTAACTGCCAAGCCATGTCTTCCCTGCACCGGAAACAAGCTTCCGAGGACCGGTTTCTGGCTTTCCAGCCGTCTTCAGCCCGGCTTGCTTGAATCCAGTGGCAAAGTGAGCAAGGGACTCACGTCTGAGCATACCCTGCACACACTTATGGCGGCCAAAAGCGGTACAAAAGGGGGTGGTGATGGACGGAGCATCTGAATCAATCAAACACTCACATCCAATCAAAGGATCTGGGTTTAATCCATCACCATTCTTTAGCCCACTCTGCCACCCCAGTTCAGACATGGCTATATGCAAATCAGTCTGACCCTGTGCCTCATGGGAACAGTCAAGCCCGAACTGCCAAGCCATGTCTCCCCGGACCGGAAACAAGCTTCCGAGGACCGGTTTCTGGCATTCCAGCAGTCTTCAGCGCGGCTTGCTTGAATCCAGTGGCAAAGTGAGCAAGGGACTCACGTCTGAGCATACCCTGCCACACTTATGGCGGCCAAAAGCGGTACAAAAGGGGGTGGTGATGGACGGAGCATCTGAATCAATCAAACACTCACACCCAGTCAAAAGATCTGGGTTTAATCCATCACCGTTCTTTAGCCCACTCTGCCACCCCAGTTCAGACATGGCTGTATGCAAATCAGTCTGACCCTGTGCCTCATGGGAACAGTCCAGCCCGAACTGCCGAGCCATGTCTTCCCTGGACCGAAAACAAGCTTCCGAGGACCGGTTTCTGGCATTCCGGCCGTCTTCAGCCCGGCTTGCTTGAATCCAGTAGCAAAGTGAGCAAGGGACTAACGTCTGAGCATACCCTGCCACACTTATGGCGGCCAAAAGCGGTACAAAAGGGGGTGGGGATGGACGGAGCATCTGAATCAATCAAACACTCATACCCAGTCAAAAGATCTGGGTTTAATTCATCACCGTTCTTTAGCCCACTCTGCCACCCCAGTTCAGACATGGCCATATGCAAATCAGTCTGACCCTGTGCCTCATGGGAACAGTCCAGCTCGAACTGCCAAGCCATGTCTTCCCAGGACCGGAAACAAGCTTCCGAGGACCGGTTTCTGGCATTCCAGCCGTCTTCAGCCCTGCTTGCTTGAATCCAGTGGCAAAGTAAGCAAGGGACTCACGTCTGAGCATACCCTGCCACACTTATGGCGGCCAAAAGCAGTACAAAAGGGGGTGGTGATGGACGGAGCATCTGAATCAATCAAACACTCACACCCAGTCAAAAGATCTGGGTTTAATCCATCACCGTTCTTTAGCCCACTCTGCCACCCCAGTTCAGACATGGCTATATGCAAATCAGTCTGACCCTGTGCCTCATGGGAACAGTCCAGCCCGAACTGCCAAGCCATGTCTTCCCGGGACCGGAAACAAGAGATGCCTCTAGAATTGCTAGACAATCCACATTAACTTGGTTACTTTCTAGGAGTGGTCTCTATATGTGATATATGATTTGAATGGAGGCTGACCAACTTCTAGAGCCCTTCTGCCTCTGGTTCTCTCCTCAGGTCGTTACCTGAGTTATTTGTGTTTTCCAACTATTGAGTGCCAAGGCCCTCCGCCTTAAAGGGCCAGAGGCGCCCAGCTATCTCAGGGACTTACTAGAAATCACCCAGCCACCCAATCTTCCAGATAAACTCCAAGTCCTCTTTGTAAACACAGCAGCCATTAATGTTATTTAGTACCTGCTTCAACAGTGTGCGAGCGTCCAGCCGTGCTTCCATAGTACGTCAGAGTGAGGAACTGACTGCATTCCTTCTTGCATTTATCATTATTGGGGCATGTATGCTGAAACTCTAAAAAAGCCTCCAGCCCCTCTTTTTTGAGTTATCATATTGTTTAGGACCAGCCATCATCCCACATAATTCCCAGGTGGTCAACGGGTTTCATCTGATTCATCACTTCAGTGTAGTGCATGTTAGCGCTTGGGATTGTAGCTCCTGACTCCTGAATGACAGGTAGACAGGGGCATCATATGGAGGGGCTGTGGACATTTCTGAGCCTGTGTACAAATCCAGCAGCTGGCTCTTTGCCATCAGGACTGCACTGGCACGAGGACTTGGAGGGAGGTGAGGTCGGATCAGTACCTACATTCATTTGAAAATGTGGATTTCCAGCAGCCAAGGATGCCCCAAGACTGCACAATCTGTAAAGAGCGCTATGTAAATGAAGCTTTTAGTGGAAAGAAAAGCCAAGGACTATCTTGTCTGGCCTCCATCACAGGTGTTTTATTGGTCAGGCTATGGCGCGTCTGTGTGGACACAAAGGGACCGATGGTGTCGAATTGGCAGGGCGGGCAATTGGCCATTTATCAGAGGGCCCTGTGACGAAGGCCAGCAGGTGGGCCGTTTTCTGCCGGCTGTAAATACCTCACGTTTGCCTGGACCAACTTGGCCACTGGCACTCAACTCCAAAGAATGCTGCAGCCTTAGAGAAGAGGTCAGTAAGACCAAGTACAAAGCCTAGCTGGCTCATTGTCATGTGCAGTAGGACAATGGTTCAAACTGAAGAGGCACGGCATGTGGTGGGTCTCCTCCCATCCTGAGTGTCTAAGCGCAACAGTAAGGCCTCAGGGCCAGCACTAACATTACAGGGGCAGGGGGGGAGGTGCTGTGCAGTGAGCTGGATTACTAGTGGTGGCCTTTTTAGAGGCTCTGTCTTTTTCTCCAGCAACTGTAAGACGAGGTGCGCACTAGCACCTTGTCAACTTAAAAAATTGCAAGGGGGCTTCCGTTCTCCATTGAATGAAAATAAAACATGACGCATAACAACCAATAGGAGCAAAACTTTTTTTGATAACCCTATTCATTTTTTTAAACGTTACTGTGAAAAATATTCATCCAGGGACGCAATGACTAAGGGAAGGTAGAATACAAATGGACTGGCGTGTAACAAAAGTGCAGAAACAATAGTGTGTGTTACCCATGTGGGGTAAGGGACTTACGTGTGGGGAAAGGTGTTACATGTGTGTGGTAAGAGATGTCTTGTGTGGTTAGAGAGACCGGCTACATGTGCATTCTTTGCAATGTGCAAGTGCTGCACGCTGGGGTGAGGCAGGGGTATTCAAAGCATGTACCATGGTGGCAGCAGCAGGCAGGACCGGTGCAGGCCATTCCGCACACTGAGTGACACATGTACAGAAGCTGGTGACTACACACACGCCAGGCAGACACACACATGAACAAACTCTGTCCTTCACACACATACAAGCGTGCACCATGCACAGAAGAAAAGCACACACCAGGCACACACACAAACAAAAAACACACCCTTCACACACAAAAGAGGCGCGTGAGAACCATGCACGGAATAGAAACACACACCAGGCAGAGATACACTTGAAGATGCACGTCCCATCCTACACACAACACATGCATATCATACACGGAGGACCAGCAGACAATATACAAACATACACCCCCACACTTAAACAAGCGGACACACCACCCTCCTCGCCTATGGTAAGCTCATGGCATGCAACCATACGCCTACGCAAACATGGTCTCCGACACACCTACCCAGACTTACATCACACACACGGAAGATAAGTACACACACAAACTGGAAATATATACAAACACCAGGAACCCCTGCATAAACCACGGGCACGGAATATAAGCACTCACTATGCACCGGCAACAACTCCATAATTATTCACACCCCCCCAGAAGAATAATAATCAACAAACATGTTACACAAACACATGTACCCACCACAGATAAGCGTACAGAATGCAGACATATGCACACACACCTGCACACACACCACAACTACCCTGGAGCACTCATAAAAACACACTACACAGCAGACAGACACATAAACTCACGAAACGGACAGTAGGAATATTCACCATGAACACCCTCTCACATACAGGGGATGCACAAACACCCAGCCACACCCTCAGAAGGCATACAAATGGACATACAAACACCTTTACTCAGTGTTATCTTGACTTTAGATAAGCCGTCTCGGGAGCCACGCTGATGTAAAAGTGATAAGATAATCGATTCAAATATTTATAAAGATATCTTACCCTTGCCTGGAAGAGAGTATCTTAAAATCCAATACGTAGGGCATGAGGACGTAAATACAGCATGCAAGTGAAAGGCAAATATCTTCTTGCTACTGTAATTTTACTATCTTATATTTCTTTGTTATTTTCTATTCATAGATACAAGCATTCTTTGAATTCTTCCAGAGATAATATATGACCTTATCCACTTACAAACAGTTTTATGTAATCTGACAAGAAATGGTTTCGGCCCCTTTTTTCTTCTGTATTTAGGAGCTTTCATAAATGTATATTTTCGTGATTCATTCAGTGAGCATTTAAAAATTTCAACATGTGCTTGGAATGAATACTTGCTTTCATGTGTACTGCACCAATGCTTTAGTTTTGATACATCATTTACAATGTATTTGAAACATGCTTTTAGCACTTCATGTGTAGATATGATTTAGATATGTTTAACATGTTTAGAACTTAGTAAGGTTGTACATAAGAAAGTGGAGTGGGTGTTGTGAATCGATTTAGATTGAGTATGCATTTCCCGATTCATACCCTTATATAGGTACAATTGACACGTTGCCCTTATATAGGCATAGAAATCCAGTCCTTATTTAGGTATAGCCCATGCAACCTAAATACAGTCATGGCTACTTCCATCCGTTCATCTACATCACAATGAGTTCTTGGAAACCAGAATCTTAAGCCGTTAGGGACTTCCCCTTGCTTGGATATTGATTTCTACAAGAACTCATTTATTATGCATGAACATCTATTCCTTAGGGGGTTAATTCATGAGGTTCATATGCCCGACTTTACGTCAATACTAGCATTCCTAAACACCTTCAAGGTATAAATTTACCTTCACTTGCTGTGGCAAAGCACTGTGTGGTTTGGTGCAGTTCGACTACATACTTGCACGATGCAGCTCACCACAGCAAGTCCCAAAGCAAACCAACTCTCCGGCTGACGCACTGACTTGACGCTGTCATCCTCCTGCCGAGAATCCAGCTCAAGTGTTTCTGACTCCCCTTATGGGGTGTTGGGAAATCAGGCCCCGGGAAAGAGATATCAACCTCTCTCATTCCAAGACATGGAGCTGATTCGAACCTAGAGAAACCTTTGGCAGATTCTTGGCAAAACTAAACTTAGCTAAAACAGCACCTACTTCTTCCCTCGTACTAGACCTATTTTAGGTACACTGGGGTAGACGTATTTTAGAAGCACCAGTTGAGTATTTAGCCTGTGTTATTTATGTATTTTATGACATAGCAACAGACAATGCCATTACATTATTTTTGTATATTACTGTTTGTGCTGTACGCATTATACTTTGCATTCTGTCTAACGATTGTAGCAGTTAATATCTCTTTCATGAGAAATAAGACTGTTCAATAAACCATTTTTATTGAAATGCCCATCTCTGTAGAAACGAAGCATGCACGATAGACTGAGTGAACTAGTTATCTATTGTTTCCATGACTCTGAAGATATTGTTTCAATTCTAGGGGAAACAAAGTTGTCATGTTTATGCGGTTGTCAGAGACTAATCCCTTCTTGCTTATTCGAGAAAGTTTCTAGTGACCTCTGAGTTAGCTGGCACACACAAATAAGTTTAATATACTCGATAGAGACATACTGACCTCAGTCCTATGTCAAATCGATAGTGTATGTTATTCCAATGTGCAGAGCCTATTAGGGAGATAGGAACTACACTACAATATCTTTAAGGTATCATGGCTAGATTCAATCCTTCCTTGTCCATTGCATGAATTCACAGGTCATGCTCCTGTTGAACCTCTGATTGAGATCCTCCCACTGGAATTCCTGTCCTCTCTTCTACCTTCCTCTTCCTCTGCCCCTTTCTCTTCCTAAAAAAGGAGAGGGGTTCTGGTTGTATTTCAAGGGTTGCATCAATTGCATTGGTTACATATATGGATACAAGGGGGCCACCTGTATCGTTGTCCTTTTGCCTTACCCATAGAATTTTATTTTTGAAGATCTTTCTTTTTAATAAATAACATAAGCAACAGAAGGGCATGTTGCAACAAGATGAGCACCTTAAACACAAGCTTGGCCAGCATCTCAATATTACATATCATAAAGCTCTTTCACTAGGTGGTATCTTGACTAAATCTGTATTTATTGGGAGTGATCGAGCAAAATGGTTAACCCACAGAAATCTGGGTTTCAAGAAGTGAAATTGCTGTAAAGCTTGCAAATTTGGAGTCAACAGAATGACATCTGATAGATTTGAAGGAAGAACATGTACTATCATAAAAGAATCACATGTTCTTTACATTCTGGAATGTGGCTGCAAAAAGCAATATGTTGGGATCACAGTGAAGAAGGTTAAGGTTTGAATTTTAAAACACATAAGGGCTATAACACATCAGGACAGAAGCTCCTTGATGGGCAAGCATTTTGAGAGGTGCACCTAGCACCTCCGACTGGCTCTTAGGAATCCCTCTGCATAGGACTTAAAAGAGGTACCTGAAGGGCATCTTGGCCTGCAAGGTCCCGCAGAAGTAAAGTCGACTTCATCCCCTAGCCAGTAGTACACCAGGAGCCTTGTTCGCAGAATGTTGGAAAAAGGGGGCATTGCCTCTAATGTTCTCTTAGCAATTGTGTGGACTTATTGGAGATAACAGGAGGGGTAGTTGGCCACCAAGAATGTCCTTGGGGTCCAACTACTCCTCTTGTTACCTCCAGTAAGTCCCACAAAGCAGGATTGCTGAGACCTGGTATGAGGTCAAACCTCTTTTCTCCACCACTCTGCAAACGCACCTCCTGGCCCACTACTAGTAAGGGGATTAAGTTCCCTTGGCTATTGAGGATCCTTGGGGGCCATTTACCACTCCTGTTACCTCCAGCAAGTCCCGCACATGGTACAGAGAGGCTTTAGGTGGCCATGCCCCCTTTATCCACCACTTTCAAACACACCTCCTGGTGCACTACAAATTCCTGTTTGAAATGTTGGCAGCCATCAAAACTGTGCATTTTCCTGCACAAGCTCGTCTTTTTTCTCGAAGGCTTCAAAACTAGAGATATCACTATAATTTCAAACTTACATTTCTGTAAAACTACTGAGCAGCTGATTGACACCAAATAACAAAAAGTGCAATCTGCATAGCAACATTTACCTTTCAGGAAATTTTGGTGTGATACCATCTAGCAGTTTGGGTTGTAGGTTTGGCAACACATTCCTAAGGGAATTATTCAAAAATGCTTTTTCTATGGAAACTAGGTCCTAACTATAACTACCTAATTTGTTGTCAAACTGGCAAGGATCTGCCTGTTTTGGGATCTAACAATAAGTTTTTTCTAGTCAAGGGAAATGCTGTGGTTTGTGCCTTTGGCCTGGAGATAGCCATCCTTTTAATGGCTCAGTAAGAAGAGATGTAGATTTGTAATAATAACCCATTCAGGATTAAAATCCAAATGTAGACAAGAGTTATTGATAATAGTCCAATTATTTGCGACTGGAGATTGGACCAATCATATTCTTTCCATCAGTGGTTAAATTCACACTCACAATATATGAAGCTAACACTAAATTATGACAATTCAAAAATGAACTACTTGGATTTCAGGAACATATGGTTCACTCATAACATCATACCACAAGCCAACAAATAGAAACAGCCTACTCCAATCAAAAAGTTTTTATCCAAGGAGATTGAAATATAACTTCCTCTAGTACAGTTTGTATGAATATAACACACTTGTACTTATAAAGATGAGTTCTTTATTAATGTTAAACTGTTGGAAAGAGGCTCCCCAAAATTATTTTTAAAAGTTCACTCAAACAGGCTTGACATATGGAAACAAATATTATCTCATAAGATTTGCGGACGTCTTCACCTTCCTTAAAAAACATGTTCACAACCCATCTCAGTTCATGCTCCCGCTGCCCCTCCCCTCGCCCACTCTGCCAAATATACCTGACCACTCACCAAACTCTCCTGCCAGCGACCTTGTCATTGGGAAACCCGGCCCTGTCACCCATTCACCCACGTATTCCATCCACTGTGCACCTTTATCACAGAACCTAGACTACCTAGGGATTCCCGGTCCGTCGAACTCCGAAACTCCACCGAGGACCCACCTCACATGTGCACCCAGCCCGGCCATCACGATTCCAGCACAGGCAACCAGAAGCATCCCCAAACCCGTCACCTCCTGCTACCGTTCTAACCTAACACCCGCTAGAGGTCACAACTCTGCTATGGAAACGCTTAATTTGGCCCACAACTCCGGCCGAGCTGGCCCCACCCAAGGGATGCAAATTGACCTAACCCCCCTCACACCCTCCCAATACCTTGCCTCCAACCAGCCCTCAGCCCACAGGAACGTACTTCTAGGCCACCGAGTTAACACTGAGCATCCAAAAATCGATTCTGGACCTTAAGCACCTCCTTCACATCACTGAACTCTCCTTCTCTAATCTATGGCTCTAACAGAATGCAACCCACATCCCCCTCACAATGCCCAGCCTCCACCCTCTACCACTATCCCTGAGACACTTGCACCCTCGTAAGCAACCCTGCCACCTCTCTGAGGAGGAAATCCTTGCTCTCCTTCATGCCTACGAACCCACCCATGGCACGCCTAATTCCTCAGAACTCACGGAGGAAGAAGTGGGTGACCTCCTCAGTAGCTATGACTCGGACCTTACAACCCCATGCCCCTTAAACCTGAGGGGAGAACACCCTATCTGCAGGGTTGCAACCAACCCTAACAGATCTGAAACCCTCCGCATCCGAGGGGTGGTCAATAGCCACCTAGCTAAAGTTTCTACCTCCACTTCTACATTCGACACACACTCCTTCCCCTCCCTAGCCGGCCTCCTAATTAACTGCCGGTAAGCTGTGAAGCATGCATATGATGTTGCCGACCTCATCCTGAGTCATAAATCCGACCGAGCTGTCTTAACTGAATCATGGCTCAAGGACTCCTCATCACTCTTCCTCGACCTCTTAGTCCCGCCCAACTATAACATCGTAAGGATGGACCGGCCCTCAAAAAAAAAGGGGATGGCATTATTTGTATATACCGCTCTAACCTCCTTGTTACGGAACTGCCGGTGGTGCCCTCGGACTCCTGCAAATACCTTGCACTCGCCATTTTCAATAACACCTCACAGCTGTGCAAACTGCACATCTTTTACCACCCCCTGGCAAGAACGACATCTTTACAGACCTTCACATGGAAATCATCACAGCCAAGGTGTCTCCAAACTCTAACAACATTTTCCTAGGTTACTTTAACTTGCATTGGAACGATCCTAAGAACCCTCAGGTCAATGCCATCAGAGACTTCGTGGCCGATCAAGCCCTTACCCAAGCCTGCTCCCTCCCCACTCATTGGAAAGGTGCCACCCCAGACTGGATCATAGCTAAGGAATCAACGGTCAAACTTATCTCCATTGATCCTTGTGATTGGTCTGATCACCAAGCCATCACCATTCTCCTGCCCAGCACCCATTAATCATGGACACCTCAACCTGTGGTTCCCAAATGATGGGTTAGGGACACCAAGAACCTCGACCACGAGAAACTGGCAGCACATTGTGAGTATGACCTTCCCCCCCCCACAGTGCACATCATTCTTCAATCTAGGGGACCATTATTCCTCCACCATAACCGAGATTCTAGATGACCTGGTACCGCTAAAATTAAAAAGAACCCAGATCAAGGACCGAAATCCCTGGTTCAACGGATCCCTTAACAATGAGAGGAGATCCCTTCGACAGACGGAAAGAATATGGAAACAACACCTATCTGCAGCACATCTTAAACTCCTTCGACAGGCCAGAAATGCCTACAACAAGAAAATCCTCAACACTAAAAAAGAATTTTTCAGAACTGAAGTGAAGAACGCCAAAAATCGACTTCGCAAGCTGTTCGACCTGGTCAAACAACAATTAAACAAACTAACGAAAACCACCAAAGAAACACCTAAACCCCTAATATCAAGCGAGAAATTCTCCACTTTCTTCTGTGAAAAAATCGCTGCTCTAGGAAATGAACTTAAATCCGCATCCCACCACCAAAATCAAAATCAGCCAGCTCCACCTCCTCTCTCCGCATTGTCCTCCCAAACCTCACCAAAAAACCGAGCGCACTGGACCAACTTTACATTTTAGGACAATTACTCTATCTTGCGAATTCTTGCCTCCTTAAAACTGAACAATCACTTTAATGATCCTCTCCCCTCTAACTGCCTAGCTGCCGCTTCTCAGGCTATCATCCCTTCCTGGATCGCAATAAACAACGCCTCCCTCCTACAGGTGGATCACGAAATTCTCCTAGAACGCCTTAAACTCAGGATGGGATTGGATGGCACCGTACTTGAATGGTGTATATCCTTCCTCCGAAACCGCTCACAGAGAGTCCTCATCAATGATGATCTATCCGCCCCCCGCCGGTCTCTGTTGGAGTCCCACAAGGATCAACCCTCTCGCAGACCCTCTTCAACCTTTACCTTGAACCGCTCTCTGAGGTGCTCCGTTCCACCAACAACTCCTACCTCATGTACGCCGACGATACTCAGGTCTACATAAAAATCTCTTCCCCTGAGGACATTCTCTCCCTTAACGAGGCCCTGAAGTTGACAGTCCATTGGCTCACTGCCAACCAGCTGAAAGTCAACGCAAATAAAACCGAATTTCTTCTGATCTCTTCACCCAAACCCAAACCAGACATCCAGGAATGAATCAAGACCATCACGGCACTAAGCTGCCCTCCTACCATTGTTGACTCTGCGAAATCCCTTGGAATAACCCTCGACAGCAGCTTGAATATGAAAGGCCACATAAACTCTATGGCCAAAACGGCTAGATTCCACCTGAGCTATCGAAGAAACCTAAAACCCTTCCTCGATGCGTCCGACCTTAAAACAGCAAACCAAACAGGCCCTAGTCATTTCCAGACTTGAATATGGATGCTCTACTCTTGCAGGGCTTACCAAGAACTCTCTGGCCCCATTGAAAGCCTTCCTCAACACCGCCGCCAGACTCCTAACAGGCTCAAAAAAAATTGACCACATCTCTCCCCACCTCAAAGCACTGAACTGGCTTCCCCTTGAGGCCAGAATACAATTTAAAGCGGCCTGCATTTTGCACAAAGCTCTGTACTCCGTTTCCCCATCATCTCTCGCCCAAAAACTCATGATATGCAGAGGAACTAGAAACTCCCGATCTGCCAAAGACCTGCTGCTGCAACCAGCACGATTTTGGAAGAAAAAAACCTACAATTGGGCCTTCTCTGGTGCCGCATCAAGAATCTGGAACTCTCTCCCACCCACCATTAGAAGTCTTCCGTCCTTGGTACACTTTAAAAAGGAGACCAAAACGTTCTTAATGGGAAAATACCTCATCTAACGAACACCTTTCAATCATTCCCTCAATGAGCTGAGACTGGGGGTATGCTTTACCTTCCTGCTTTAATTATTTAACTACTTGCATATTGATCCCACAAGTAGCTTGACCTTTAACAGCATGCTCTTCAGGTATAATGCAGCCCCCTGTATTCTTTATCTACTTGCTTTTTTCCCCACATGTAGCTTGAAATATATACTGCATGCTCCTCCCCTACAATGTATCCCAATCTTTCCCAATGTGATCCCTCCCATCCTATGCTTTGAGTTCCTCCCCCTTTAATGCTGTAAAGCGCTCTGATACCCTCACAGGTCTGGTTCGCGCTCTATAAAACTATAAAATAAAATATTAAAATAATAAAATCTTGTGAGACCACAATTTGGAAAATGACAGAAAAAATTGGGCATTGCATAAGCTTTATGTTTACCAGTGACCAGAAGGCCAATATTATTGCGTTTCTTCTGTTGTATTTGATAAAGTCATTGCAGGTTCTCAATTCACAAAGCAAAGACTTATGGTGACTCCCAACACATTTACCAACTGCAATACCACAAATGTGGTGTACATGATCACTTGTCAATGCAATTTGTGCCATGTTGGCAAACCAGCCTACGTATCAAAAAAATTATCCAAAAACATCCATTCAACATAAGATGTAATGCCATTACAGCAGCATTAGTCTCCCATTTAATTGAGAAAGAACACACAAGAGAGGACTTGAGATGGGGCACATTGGAATCAATTCACTTTGATGACACCAAAGTAATATGCACATACTGTTACTGTATCATGATCGAAATATGATCCTTCATTTACATACAGTAGAGCAGTAGTACTCAAAATACAGCCTGCTGGCCACTTGCGGCATACCTTTGCATGTGGCCTGTGCAGAAAACAACAGAATACATTGTTTGGCAATTGTTTGTTACTCAGAGGCTGTGTTCAAAGTGAAAAAAGTAACAATGGACCATTCTCAGGAAATTAGTGTCTACCTAATCAGCTGCAGGTCCCCCACCTTCCTGAATAGTGTCGTCACTTGCATTACGTCGGCAGAAGGAGAGGTTTTTAAAAAGGGTATGCGCATTGCTGTCTTTCCTTTCCAGCCAAGCATAGACATTGTGTCGCACCTCCCTTCAGCCTTCCCTCTCCACCCACTTTTAGCTCCATGTCTGCTCATTATTGCCAGCCATGCTTCTTCAAAAGGATCGGCTTGAATTCGGACTGACTTTAACTCAGCCGGTGGGTTACTGACGATCTGCAGCCAGAGTTCATTTTTAGGTCTCACCTAGCGAATGCAGCGCATGTGCTTCTTTGCCTTGGCGAGCCTATTGTTGTCGGGTTGGTGTAGGAAGAGAGACAAACCATGTGCGCGCACAGACAGGCAATGTGCACGAGCATGGCGTCTCCAGGCTCTTCCACCTTCTTAGGTCTTGCGCCTAGCATTGCAGTGCGCCACCCTGCCGGCATATCTTGAGATTTATTGGGGTAGAGGGATTTTAGTAGAAGGACTTCTGCTCCCGCCCATGCTTTGGATTGGGCAATGTCAATATTTATTTAAAACTTTATGTTCTCATTGGTCTGCAGCTGTTTTTGTTACCACCCTGTGGCCTTTTTTTCACACGCCCATAAGACAGCGAGTCTACGGTGTGTCTTGCTCACGCTGCTCGCACAAACCAGTTGGCTCACTGATTGTTTGGCAACTACCAAATAAGCATAGTCATTGGTGGACCTTGTCAACCAATCAGAGAGCCTACTGGCGCATGCAGGCAGCGTGAGCAAGACAACACGCTGTAGACTTGCTGTCCCAAGGGCATGTCGATCTTCAGCCTTCAGTTTCAGTCTTGTAGGTCTCGCCTCTCCACAACCGAGATTGTAGCATAACTCAGGCGCTTAGGCCTCGATAGCGGCAGCAGTGAATTGAACCAGAGGTATCTCTGAAACTAAAAGGACACAACAGGTAATGCAACTGGATGGCGTATCGTTCCTGAGAGCAATACGGGCCTAATGCTAACTCTGACTGCCTGCCTGGATGAATCTAACCGGGCCCGCAATGCCGTCATAACACAGAAAGGAGGTGCCTTGGAGGTGCAGCCCTAGCAGAGAAACAACATCTGGAGAGTCTCCCTGGAGCCCCAGGAAACAGTGGACTCTTTGGCGTCCTGGTCGTTTCCCAGGGATCGACTGCTGTCACTTCCATGTCCCCCCCACACTTCTTCTCGACCATCTCCCCTGGGTGGAATGTGTGGTTCAATGCAGGCATTTTCCACCAATCAGCTGGCCTTCTCGAGCAGATTACCTGCTTGCTTGCCCATATACTGCCGCTTTGGGGTGTCACTGCGCGCTTGGTGCTACAACCCGTCTCTGCTCGCTGAGCTCCAGGTGGAGAGTGCAGTGTGAGCTTGCCTCTGTCTCACATTTGGGATGGCTCTACCCCCGGCAGGAGGGTAGAAGCGCCAAGTTTGGAAGTGACATCTTGCTCTACTCCCCACCCCCTGGCGGCGGTGCTAGCTTCCTGCAGCTCCAGCTGATAAGATCATAGCCGAGCAGAGCTCCTGCGGAGAGCTTAGCAGTAAAGCAGGGGAGCAAAACAAGGCATCCGGGATACCTTGCCACACCACCCTGGCGCGGAGGGGGTTGTCCGCCGCTGCCACCCTCACTCTTCTCCTTCACTTTACCACTACCTTTATTTACCTTTATCCGTTCACTCTTCCACCTGTACCCACCTGTGTGTCTGCTCCATATCTGTCCTCCACCTATGTGCCTATGTTCTTCACCCTGTTTCCCTCTCTACTCCACATGCACCCCGCTCCACCTGAGTCCCCTCACCTGTGCCATACGTTCCCCTCACCGGCACATCTTGTCTACTACACCTGTATTCCTGCTCCACCCGAACAGCCCCTCCACCGTACCTTCCCGCTCCTCAACCTTTGCCCTAGCCTCTACTCGACCTCTCCTCCTGATTCACCTGATCCCATCCACTGGCACACTCCTCTACTCCTGCACTCTCCAACCCTCCATACCTCCAACCGCACATCACAGCTCTCTACTGGAGCACATCCATACCCCCTCTCTTTATCTTCATCACTCCGCCGCACATACACACACCCTCTCCTGTGCTCTCCCTCTGGTCACACTTTCTTCACGTCATGACCTTTCTCCACAGCGAGGACCCTCCCCCACACATACACGCGTACTACCCTACCTCTCTGTCACCGCCTCCTGTTACAGTCTCCAAATCAGGGCTCCCTATCACTTTACTTTCACTTATCCCGCCATTTGTCCTGCCGTCTGTCCATCCATCCAAAGGACGCAAATCTCTGCAAAACAGTAAAAAATCTCCGCCAACATGCAGAAATTCCGCAAACACGCGGAAGTGCTTGTTCACGAAGCTTTTTTCCTATTCGCAATTGCTGTTGCGTGCTTGGTGGGAAATATCTTGCAAACACGCATTTTGAGAACGCGAACAAGCAAAAAATTTCACAAAGTTGCGTAACGCTGAATTTTGGGCAATTTCTCGTTCTTCGCGGAACGTTCTTCAAATTCTGCGAGCGAAACGGAATTTACCGCCCAGGCCTACCGTCCACCCAACCAACCATACAGATACAGCTATCCATCCATCCGTACATCTGCCTGCCCGTCCATCTGCCCATTCTCTCTTCCATCTGTACCTTTTTCTGTCCGTCCATTCATGAGCAACTCTCCGCCTATCTATTTGTCTGTACATTTATCTGCCCGTCTGCCTTTCTCTCTTTCCATTGATTCATCCACCTGTCCATCCATACATCTTTATTTTGCTCTGGCTAATCATTCGCCTATCTCTGCCAATGTATTCATGTCGATTAACAGTCCACATGTACGTTGTCTGTCCGTTCTATATGCATATCTATAATACTTTGTTCTGCAGCTCCCCCTTTTCTGATATGGAATTGCTCTTTGTTATTTCTCTGGTTCTTCTCTTCCACAGTCCCTCTCCCTGGCATGTCTGAGTTCATGCCCCCCTGGCCCCGCCTCAGTGCCTGTTGCCTGTCCTGGTCTCTTGCAGTGCTTGCACCAATATTTGCTTCCACAAATAGCGCTACATGGTGTCTGTGCACATCTCAGTGCACAAACCTGACTTCCAGCCTCACTTCACACTCACAGTCAGAGAGAGACCCTGAGGCACACGCCTCTCACAGGCAGAGAGAGATCGCGAGGTACACACCACTCATAGGAAGAGAGAGAGGGCGTGCCTTATGTTTTTTTTCTTGTATTTTTTTTCTAACTAATTCATCTAAAGTCTGATGGTGCATAATTGCTAATATATACTGTATACTTTTTAGAAAAGAAAAACCTTATAAAAAAGGATATCGTAAGTAAATTATTATTGTATATAGTTAATTAAAACCTTTACAATAATATTTATATAAAAAAGAAGCAACATGTACTTTAAAATTAAAGTATACAAACTTAAGGATCATTAAAATAGAAAGACTTTCTATAATGTCTATGAACATTAATGTTTTTGCTGTTGTACTTGCACTTCGCACAGTCGGATTCAGACCTTTGCAGTCCTTTGCCTCAGTGTTCATGATTAGCTGAAATGCCTTTTGGCAGAATCTAGCGGCCCTACAAGCTGTCTGCAATTGGTAGCTGTTCAGGGCCAGCAAGACGGCCGGGCGGCATGATCTAATTTGAAAAAGTCGAAAAACATGAAGTAGGTGATAACGTCTCAAATTTGTTAAAGATGGGCAAATACACAATATGTGCATCAAGGATTCTTCCATTTCCCCACCTAGTCTACAAACGGGTGTCGGCCATGTTTGCTTCCATGCAGGTGTATGATTTTTTAATATGGTGGTTCGCAGCCGTAATTGTAAAAGTATTTTTTGGGCAGCTGGGGATATGTGGTTGACTAAATATGGTTGTGGCTCCGGCTTCCCATACGTGGCCAACGCAGTCCATCTATTTTTTTTAGTTGCTGTCCATGATATTTGCTTTGCTGCTGCGTTAGTCTCTTTTTTGAATGCCACAAATGATTGATTTGTGTTCCATGCCTTTTCCATATTAAGGCTCGAGACGGCGTTCTCCCATACCATTTTCCATGAGTTTTTTTGTCTTTTTCTGGTTGTTTATCTCAGTCCAACAAAGGCCCATGAGGGTGTCCTCTTCAGCAGCTCTTAATTTCCAGCATGTTTTTAATATGGCTGCTTGTCTGATTTGGTGCTGGTTTAGTAGACCGAATTCCAAGCGGGTATCATTTACAATACTAAACATTGTAACTGCGAGACCTATTGCATTGTAAATGCTTGTTAAAGTAAGTCAGCTTTCCAGGAGATGGGAGGAACCCAGAGAACAGTGAGGCGGGGATAGAGTTGGCTTGCTGAAGCAAGGGTGGGAGCTCCAAGTGGGCAGAGAAGGTGCATCATTTTTGATTAGGTTAATAAAATATTCCAATATTTGTAATATTTGTAAGGGTATAAATGCATTTAATGGGCCTGTTTTCAACTGTACTTTTTGTTGCCACCCAACATTGTTTTTTTTTTGCTTATTTTTTTTTCTAAAGGACGTTCAGCTTGTTCTAGGAGCAGAACTCATCCTGTGGTGTTGTTCTGGTGTAGCACACCATTGAGGAACTGATGTTTTCGTATTTGACCACACAATCTTTGAAAGTAGTTCACATGTAAAAAGTTTCAAACTTGTTTGTACTTTATTAGACAGAACGAAATTCTGTCAGTGCTTGTAGAACTATCGATCTGGGTCAGAGAGAATCAGAATCTCAGAGAATGTTTTTTGATACTCTCTGTGCCTGTGTATAGCGTGCAGTAGAGCTGCAGCATTAACACAGCCTTTGCTGTACTGCAAGTTAAGAAAATTCCTGACCTGTAACTCAGTGATGGATTGGTGAGGATCTTGACAGCACTGGAAAGGAATGCAGGATTTCTGGTTCAGCAAAGTTGTTTCCTTGACCAGGTGCTTAACTATGGGCAATCTTTTCTAAAACATTTAGGTGTTCCTTCTACAATATTAACACAGTACATGTGCAACCATATATTTAGACTGGCCACATATTTGAATGCCCCATATAGAAGCACGAGCACACGTGGTCCTTGAATATGTACACAAACTGTTTTATCCATCTAGCTAGATACAATAATGCCCAACACACCTACAGGTGGGACAGCCATTTGCATGTACACTTGGGCTACACCTCTCCTCATAAATCACGTCTTTGGCTTTGGGTTATAAGAGGTCTCAACAACAGGACATCGTATATTTCTGCCTGACACCTTGTTTTATGTCGCAGTGCAGATTGTCATATCTTGTGGTTCGCCATTAACTACACATCTTTACCTTGTTCAGTGTTACTAAGGAAATAATTTATCCCTTTACATGGAATCCATTGCTTGTGTTTCATCGTAAAAAAGTGAAACTTTCAGTGTCACACATTTGGCAGTCTAATGTCACTAATGTTTACACTGAAACCATGGAAATGTCACACATGAGGAATCTGAGAACTTGGCAACTATGGGGCTTTTCTTTATCATACAGCATACAGAACAACTTTCGAAACAAAGCCCATCAAAAAAGAGTTGTTTTAAATAAGTACAACTTAACATATTTGTTAGAACTGGGGGTCTGAAGATGGCAATGGTATACACCTTTGACCGAATGGGGACACTTGCCCCCCTTTCCCTGACTTAGTCAGGGAAAGGGGTTTACACTACTGGATAACCCCTGCTCACCCCCTTGGTAGCTTGGCACGAGCAGACAGGCTTATCCTAGAGGCAGTGTGTTAAGTCTTTGTTAATATACACAGTAATACAGTGAAACCACTACAGATAGACACCACACAGGTTTTATAAATATAAGTATTCTTTATACAGACTTAACACAAGACCACAAAAGACAAAAATCCACAATACTGTACTTAAAATTGGCGTAAAGATGGTAGAAGTTACTTCTTCAAGTTCAAGTTGATGTTTAATGCAACACAATTCTCACAAAAGTACCTGGATGCGTAACGCAAAACAAACAAAAGGCTCACAGAGTTGGAGATGCGTCAGTTCCTTGCTTTGGGGGAGACGATGCGCCACGCCTCAAAGCTTGCGCAGAGTAGGGCATGAGTCTTGGTCCTAACCGGAGAGGAGCTGATGCGTAGATTCTCGTGATGCATTCCGGTTGCAATGCAACAAAATGGTGCCTCGGTGCGATGTGACGATCTGGGACGATGCGATAAGATGGCGCCCTTGATGCCATCCTATCGCATTGCGATAAGATGGCATTAAGGGACATCTTATCGCGATGACGCGTGCACGCCCGGCGGCCGTGCGGCAAACTCTATAGCTTTGGAGCCGTGACAGGCCAGGCAACACGCTTCTTTGGTGATGCAACGTCGACCTTGCGGCGGCGACACACTTCTCCGGCGATGCGTCACGCTTCCAGCTCCAAGAGACACGCAGGCTTCTGCAGACAAAATTCCCTGTAAGGGAATTCTGAGGGGAGCGGGTAGTGAAGTATTTTGACCCTGAGACTTCAGCAGGAGGCAAGCACAAGTTCAAGCCCTTGGAGTAATATTCTGCAAGATGATGAAAGTTCTTTGAAAAATCCTTCTCCTTTCCTTGCCAATAAAGAAACCACTGCAGGCCAACCCAGCAAACAGAACACTGGCAGAGGGGCAGTCCAAAATCCTGCAGCTTCCTTGGTTCTTCTTCTCTGCAAAAGGTTTGTCTTGTTACCAGAAGTGATCTAAAGTCTGGGGGTCTGGGTCCCAATATTTATACTCAAATTCTCTTTGTTTTGTGAAGGCAGAGAGGACTCTGCCCAGTCCAAACCAGTTCCGGTCAGTCCTGGAGCACTTTGTTGACAAGACTCCTTCTTTCCTTTCACAGTGTAGGCCAAGGACATCACACACACCACAGGAGGTAGAACTAGCCTTGTAGAGGGAAGACACAGCCCTATTCAGGTGTCAGGTGCAACTCCTTCCTCCTATCTGCATGCAGATCTCTCTATTCAGCCTTCTGCTGACTCACCCTGTCTCCTGGAATCCCCCAGCCCCTGTCACTCAAACTCCAGACAAGGAATATGCAACCTAGCAGAGGCAGGCTTGGATAGTTAGGCAAGAAAATACCTACTTTCTAAAAGTGGTATTTTCAACACAGAATGTTAAAACCAACTTCACTAAAAGATGTATTTTATCATTCTGAGTTCAGGCATACTAAATTGGAATTTCTACCATGTTCCCTGAGTCTGTTAGGATTATAAGGTGTAATAATCCAACTGCCAATTCTGGCCTATGGGGAGCAGGTTGTCAGAAGCAGTACCTGAATTGTCCTGGTTTCCGTGGGAGCGAGTGACCAAGGTTTCTATGATGATTATTTTCCAAATTCCCAATCACCCCTGCACCCGGATTTCTCAAAGCTCAGGAATGGAAGGGAAAGGGGAAGTGGATAACAAACAACAAAGAGAGACTTCCACACTGGTGTCTTCGTCACTACCTCTGGGATGAGTAGCTGGTGAACACCTGAAACAGTTAACAGATCATTACTAACGTTCAAACCTTTTTTGGGAAAAAACTACTCTCTCTCCCTCTCTCAGCTCACTTCTCTTATACCTGATTCTGTGTGGAAATTGCCGCTCTCTTGCAGAGCCCGATAAGAAGTTCTTAATGGAAGATTAGAGGACTCTTGTTGATGTTAGTGTCTATCAGGCTGTTGATTGAGTAGAGGTGGTAGACAACACTATTACCATATGCATATAATATATAATCTCGTTTACTTGTAGAATTACGTAGATGCTGGACAGTAGATGAATTTCTATACTCCACGGCACAGGTACTCTAGAAAGGCTGAATCACTGAAGAGTCTTTTCTGAAGCTCAAATTCGACTTTTCAAATATTCAGTTCAACTTGGACACAGAGCTACTCTTCATGACAATGAAGACTCTGTCTCAGAAATAACTCAATATAGCGCTGGACTGAAATTGCGCCACAAGAAGTCTTTGAGGAAAAAATATTCTTACCGCTATGGTGCTGAGGAGATGCGTAAGAATTACTTGCCAACAGGAATTGTCCACTGAAGCATGCCGCTTTCATGAATAGAGCCGACTCCGCCGAACACTGGAAAAGCGGAGCTGAGGCAGATTTCAGAATGCAGGAAACAGTCTGGAACAGAAGCGAAACAAGCTCCCTAAGCCCAGAGCTAAAGTCTCAAGAGTTTCTGACTGGAATTGGTCAAAAACTTGGAATTACGCAGTGACTTGACGGGAGCCAAAATCAGGGCATCGAACTGCCGGAAACGAACAGTTGAAGTGCACCACATAGAACGCGCGGGATAAGGAAATGGCGGACTGAATTGGAAAGACTAGAACGCTAACCCTACCACTCGGTGGCACAATCAGGAAGCGCTAACTAACCCTCCCTCTGACTGCGGACATGAACTAATTTCTGGATGGAGCCCCAGATTGGAAATTGCTGCAATGCGTTAAATCTTCTTTTGACCGTAGGGACTGAAAGAGGTCTCTTGAAGGAACCTGGCATGGACCTGACAGTACCCCCCCACCAAAGCCCCCTCCCTGGGCTTCAGAGGATGAGTCTTATGGAACTCTGTGACCAATCGGGGAGCATGAACATTGCTGCTGGGTTCCCACGACCTTTCCTCAGGACCATAACCCTTCCAGTCCACTAAATAAAAGATTTTCCCTCTTTTCAACTTAGAGTCTAAGATTCTTTTGACCTCAAATTCTTCTGAACTCTGCACTTGGATTGGAGCTGGAGGTAGGACACGTCTGAAATTTGGAGGGTTTCTTTTAATCAACGAGACATGAAAAGTTAGGTGGATCTTCAGGGACTTTGGGAGCGCTACCTTAACACTCACCGGACTCACTATTCGAACCACAGGGTAAGGACCCACAAACCTGGGTTGGAACTTCCGATTCCCCCTCAATCGCATGTGTCGAGTGGAAATCCAAACCTTTTCCCCTGACTCATACATGGGACTTATTCTTCTCTTCTTATCTGCCTGCACCTTGTATGCACCTTTTACCTTCTTGAGATTAGAAGAGGCTACCTGATAGGATCTTTGCAACTCTTGTATCACCTCCCCTGCTGCAGGGACCTCAACATCCACCCGCCCCACCAGCATGTTGGGATGACGACCAGAGTTAAAAAAGAATGGAGAAAAGCCTGTAGCGGAATGAACTGCATTATTGTAAGCAAACTCTGCAGTGCTCAACAAAGAAGGCCACTCCCCTTCCTGGTCCATCAAATATATCCGGAGATATTGTTCTAAATCCTGGTTCACTCTTTCCGTCTGTCCATGCGTTTCTGGGTGGAAACTGGTGGACAAACGAGAGTCAACTCCTAAACCCTTAAGCACGGACTTCCAAAACCGAGAAACAAATTGGGTCCACGATCTGAATTAACCACTTTAGGGACCCCATGCAGTTTGACAATGTTTTCAATGAATAGTGTGGCTAACTGAGATGCAGTGGGGCGGGACGAAATGGCTCATTTTAGTAAACTGATCCACCACCACCCAAATCACTGAATACCCCTGACTAGTAGGCAGATCTACAATGAAATCCATGGCAATTGTGTGCCAGGGGGATGGGGCAACAGGTAAAGGCATTAAAAGACCCTGCGGGGATTGTCTCAAACTCTTGCCCTTAACACACGGTTCACAAGTGGTGATGTACTGCCTCACCTGAGCGTCCATGCCTGGCCAGAAGAAGATTCTCTTGATCAACTCCAAAGTCTTCTTGGCTCCTCTATGGCCTGCTAATGGATGGTCATGGAATTGCTGAATGACTTCATTTCGCAACTTATCACTGGGAACAAACATCTTTTCTTGCAAGAATGGTTTCCCATCTCTTACAATTTGATCTGGACCTTCCAATTCCCAATTTGAAAATTCTGTTTTAGCGAATTCTTCTCTAATCTGATGCTCCAATTTATCTTCAACTGCAATAGCTACGATCTTTTCTTCAGGAATGATAAATCCCTCCACCTTGGCTTCGACTTCTTCTCCCATACTCAAACGTGAAAGGGTGTCAGCTTTTCCATTAGAGGAACCTGGCTTATAGGTCAAGACAAAATCATAGTCTGCAAAAAAAGAGTGACCAACGCAGCTGCCTAGGAGTTAACGTGCGAGCTGATTTTAAGAATTGCAAATTCCGATGATCTGTAAAGACTGTGATCACATGTTTCGCTCCCAACAAGTAGTGTCTCCACACTTTGAAGGCCTCTTTTACCGCCAAGAGTTCTTTATCTGCAATGGAGTAGTTGATCTCAGCAGGGGATAGTTTACGAGAATGATAGGCCACTGGATGAAGTTGACCCGTGCCCTTCTGATGTTGGGACAGAATTCCTCCTATCGCCAAATTGGATGCGTCAGCTTCGATGAAGAATGGTTCTTTCAAATTGGGGTGTTGCAGAACAGGAGCTGTAACAAAAGCTTTCTTTAACTGTTGAAAAGCCTCCTCTGGTTCACGTTCCCAAATGAATCGTACGTTCTTTTTAAGAAGACGGGTAATTGGGCTCACTTTTTCAGAGAAATTCAGAATGAAACGCCGATAAAAATTGGCGAATCCCAAAAAGCTCTGTATTTCCTTCACAGACCTTGGCGCAGATGCTGGACAGTAGATGAATTTCTATACTCCACGGCACAGGTACTCTAGAAAGGCTGAATCACTGAAGAGTCTTTTCTGAAGCTCAAATTCGACTTTTCAAATATTCAGTTCAACTTGGACACAGAGCTACTCTTCCTGACAATGAAGACTCTGTCTCAGAAATAACTCAATATAGCGCTGGACTGAAATTGCGCCACAAGAAGTCTTTAAGGAAAAAATATTCTTACCGCTATGGTGCTGAGGAGATGCGGAAGAATTACTTGCCAACAGGAATTGTCCACTGAAGCATGCCGCTTTCATGAATAGAGCCGACTCCGCCGAACACTGGAAAAGAGGAGCTGAGGCAGATTTCAGAATGCAGGAAACAGTCTGGAACAGAAGCGAAACAAGCTCCCTAAGCCCAGAGCTAAAGTCTCAAGAGTTTCTGATTGGAATTGGGCAAAAACTTGGAATTACGCATTGACTTGACGGGAGCCAAAATCAGGGCATCGAACTGCCGGAAACGAACAGTTGAAGTGCGCCACATAGAACGCGCAGGATAAGGAAATGGCGGACTGAATTGGAAAGACTAGAACGCTAACCCTACCACTCGGTGGCACAATCAGGAAGCGCTAACTAACCCTCCCTCTGACTGCGGACATGAACTAATTTCTGGATGGAGCCCCAGATTGGAAATTGTTGCAATGCGTTAAATCTTCTTTTGACCTTAGGGACTGAAAGAGGTCTCTTGACGGAACCTGGCATGGACCTGACACAGGTAGCCTTGCAATAGTGAAACACGGAAATGGCTGTAATTCACTATTAGGACATGCTAAACACACGAGTCCATGTCCTCCCTTATACTTATACTTTCTCTGCCTTTGGGCCTGCCTTAGGGGTATCTGACATGAAGAAAAGGGAAGGTTTAGGGACTGACAATTGGGTGCACTTGCCAAGTCAACATGGCAGTCGCAGACTGCACACAGGCCCTATAATGGCAGGCCTGAGACACACTTTACAAGCTGCTTCTGTGGGTGGCACAACCAGTGCTGCAAGCCCACCAGCAGCATTTGTTTTACAAGTCCTGGGCACACATGGTGCACTGTAGTATGGTCTGACAAGTAAATCAAATAACCCAATCATGGAGTCACTAATCAATCCCTCAATTTAACATAGGGAGCACTTGCACTGTGGCACTGAATGGCAGTGGCACAGGGCCCAAAACATCTCATCAGCAAAACATATCGAAAACAGAGGAGGCAATCAGTAAAACATGGAAGGAAGAATCACCCCAATGAGACCAGGTCTAACAACACTACATTTGCATTTGTCATTCCCTCTATCTACATTGTGATTTTGTACTCAGTTTCACAGTATTGTCTAACAACATGAGTGACATTTTCTCACCAGTAGCATGATCGGTCATGTCACCGATGAACTTTACTATTGAGCTCTTTTTGTGCACTGCAGTGATCTATAAACACTTTCAATACACCTGCAGCCTCCTGAAATGCTTCTTGTGAGGATTGCCACCTGGTAAGTTTTTCCTGGCATGCTTAGTACTTTATTGTCCTGTCAGATACAAAAATGAAGAAAATCTCCCCAAACCAGTATTTTTATCCTGTTTTCATAATACACTCAAAACAGCAAACATAGGATGAAAGTGCTTAAAAGGTATTCTAATGCATCCTTCCTGATCTGTGCCTGATAGGCCATGGTAGCAAAGCCATGTAAACGTGAATAGGGACAATTTCATATTAAGTCCTATTTAAGTATCATGCCCAGACCTTTGCAGAATCTTAAAAACATTTGGCCGAGGAGTCTCGTGAGCACGCACATCAAGCTGGCTGCCTCCCGCTGACGATCCATTTTTGTCTGCTAAACAACTTTTTCATTTTACTATAAGGGCATTGTTTTAAATTAATTTTTAGCCTGAACTGAACTTGCAGACCTAAGCGCTTCCCTTTAGCAGATTTGTTGAAGCTTTTTGAACAGTTGATGTGCTTTCTTCTCTGCTGCGCCTACCGGTTGCTCTGCTCCTGCTCTGCTGTTGTGTCCTGTCAGGTAGGCGGAGTATACCTCAGGAACGGGCAAGGCTGAGGCCTAAAGCCACTCCTACAGTTGGTTTTAGCTGCTGCACTTTTAACTTTTATAGTGAGTATCATTTATTTATGCTTCTTCATTTCTACTTCTGGTGAGAATTAACTTTCATATATTCATTTATATTTATTTCAACAAAATGGAAAGAGAAAATATTTCTACTAGAAATACCAAGCCTAAACAAATTATATCTCCTTCACCTGTAAAATCTAGAATTGTTAAATCTAATGAACCTTCTTTATCCACTTTGTTGAAAGAATTGCAGGCTGTTCGTTTAAATACTGATTTTATTGTATCAGATATTAAAAATATCTGCAAAGACAGGGCTAGTCTTTCTATGAATGTTTCTGATAACGCAATTCAAATTCAGGATAATAAAACCAAAATTGATAGTCTTACACCTATGGCAGCAAAAATTCCACGAATAAGAAAATTACTGTGGGATTTAGAAAACTGTAATCGTCACTACAACTGACACATTTTTTATTTGCCAAAAGACGTGGAGAGAAATTAATGTAGGCCGTATTTAGAGAAGTTGCTACCTGGCCTGTTAAAGTTAACATTTTCGGAAAAATTCGAAGTTGACAAGGCACATAGAATTCCTTCTCACTGAACCCCTCATCAGTGTAAACCACCCCAAAATTTTTTAAAAGTTCTGCGCCATAACCATTTGGGGATGATATTTGTTTTTTACATGAGACACATATTGATGATAATGTTTTAGCATATATGCAGAAAAAGTGGGTTGGTACTAGAGTTTCTTCACCTGCAATTATTAGCAAAAATTGAGTGGCTATTCTTTTTGCAAAGAGGTTACATGCCAGATGCATGACCGTTTTTTTGTGGTTGTAAACGGGCATTCTGCCCATTTGCGACTGCAAAATAGGCCTGCCCTATGTACCAACCATATTTTGCGAGTCTCTAACCTAGTAGTGACTCGCAAAATAAGGTTTGCGAGTCGCTATTAGGCTGGGGCGTACCAAAGGCATCCCTTCCTAATAGCGAGTCTCAAACCTGTGTATGATTGTTTTGCAACCGCATTTGCAGTCGCAAAACACTCACAGATGAAGCCACTTGCAAAAGGGTAAGGGGTCACCAGAGGACACCTTCACCTTTGTGATTGAGTTTGCAAAAAAATGTTAAGAGTAGTGGACCCAGGGAAAAAATGAAACAGAAAAGTTTCATTTTTTATTTTTTAAACGCATCCTACTTTTCCTTTAACCCCTTCCGTGCGGCCGCGATTTTCCCCGTGTGCGGCCGCCGGCCGAACACGGGCGGGCCATGACGAACCCCAGCCGTCATCAGCACACGAGCACCGTAGTGCATGACGGCTGGGGTTCGTCACCAGCATGGAAGGGGTTAAGGAAAATTGGTTGCATTTAAAAAAAAATGCTTTCTTAAAAAAGCACTACAGAAACAATGATGGACGGTAAGCTGAATAAATCATACATTCACCCCCAGTCAAGAGATCTGGGTTATAGCCATTGTTCATTTGCTCACCCTGCCACCCGAGTTTACACCCAGCCATATGGAAATAGGTCTTGACCCTCTGCCTCATGGGGACAGTCCGGACCAAACTGCCAAGCCAGGTCCTCCCTGGACCGGAAACAAGCATCCTGGGACCGGTTTCTGGGTATTACCCTTCATCAGCCAGGCTAGCTTGAATCGATATCATTAAAAATATTTATTCAGTTACTTATTATAACCACAAATATGTGTAAATAACATAAAATCTTGTAAAATCACAAAAGTGTTTTCCTGGGGTGGCTACTTCACTATAGTGGAGGAGAGTCGCCCCACTGCTGAAAGGCAGCAGACAGAAGAAAAATAAAATGACTATAAAATTATTTTATTATCATTTTATTTTTTTCTTCCGGTCTGCCGAGTCTAGGGCAGGATGAGGCTGTGTCACGGCAGCAAGGGGAGGAGAAGTGGTGGGCGCTGAACGTGCACATGTTGGTTTGGCTGCCCATCTTAGGACGGTCATACCAACATGTGCACTTCGATATCTTAAGGCTGTTCCTTGGAGATATCAGAAGAGCTCTGGAGCATAGTCCCTCGGTCCCTGCTGGAAAGTGAAAGCGGCCCGCTCCACCCAATCCTAGCTCTTCTGTCATGCTGAGTATTAGCATAAGCAAAAACAACAAGTGATGGACCGAATGTGGATCAATGTCACACATTCCCCCAGTCAAAAGATCTGGGCCCAAATCCATCGTTTTTTTGCACTCCACACCACCCTGGGATAGACAATGGCGATATGCAAATCAGCTCTGACCCTGTTGCCCCATGGGAACAGTCCAGTCCGAACTACAAAAGCCATGTCCTTCCCAGAACAGAATCAAGCATCCGAGGACCGGACCGGTTTCGAGGTAACACCTCTCATCAGCCCGGCTAGCTTGACTCCAAGTGGTGTGGAGTGCCTGGGACCCACGTCTGGGCATCCCCAGCGCACTTAGGGCGGCAATTGCAAAAACAACAAGTGATGGACCGAATGTGGATCAATGTCACACATTCCCCCAGTCAAAAGATCTGGGCCCAAATCCATCGTTTTTTTGCACTCCACACCACCCTGGGTTAGACAATGGCGATATGCAAATCAGCTCTGACCCTGTTGCCCCATGGGAACAGTCCAGTCCGAACTACAAAAGCCATGTCCTTCCCAGAACGGAATCAAGCATCCGAGGACCGGACCGGTTTCGAGGTAACACCTCTCATCAGCCCGGCTAGCTTGACTCCAAGTGGTGTGGAGTGCCTGGGACCCACGTCTGGGCATCCCCAGCGCACTTAGGGCGGCAATTGCAAAAACAACAAGTGATGGACCGAATGTGGATCAATGTCACACATTCCCCCAGTCAAAAGATCTGGGCCCAAATCCATCGTTTTTTTGCACTCCACACCACCCTGGGTTAGACAATGGCGAAATGCAAATCAGCTCTGACCCTGTTGCCCCATGGGAACAGTCCAGTCCGAACTACAAAAGCCATGTCCTTCCCAGAACGGAATCATGCATCCGAGGACCGGACCGGTTTCGAGGTAACACCTCTCATCAGCCCGGTTAGCTTGACTCCAAGTGGTGTGGAGTGCCTGGGACCCACGTCTGGGCATCCCCAGCGCACTTAGGGCGGCAATTGCAAAAACAACAAGTGATGGACCGAATGTGGATCAATGTCACACATTCCCCCAGTCAAAAGATCTGGGCCCAAATCCATTGTTTTTTTGCACTCCACACCACCCTGGGTTAGACAATGGCGATATGCAAATCAGCTCTGACCCTGTTGCCCCATGGGAACAGTCCAGTCCGAACTACACCATGTCCTTCCCAGAACGCAATCAAGCATCCGAGGACCGGACCGGTTTCGAGGTAAAACCTCTCATCAGCCCGGCTAGCTTGACTCCAAGTGGTGTGGAGTGCCTGGGACCCACGTCTGGGCATCCCCAGCGCACTTAGGGCGGCAATTGCAAAAACAACAAGTGATGGACCGAATGTGGATCAATGTCACACATTCCCCCAGTCAAAAGATCTGGGCCCAAATCCATCGTTTTTTTGCACTCCACACCACCCTGGGTTAGACAATGGCGATATGCAAATCAGCTCTGACCCTGTTGCCCCATGGGAACAGTCCAGTCCGAACTACAAAAGCCATGTCCTTCCCAGAACGGAATCAAGCATCCGAGGACCGGACCGGTTTCGAGGTAACACCTCTCATCAGCCCGGCTAGCTTGACTCCAAGTGGTGTGGAGTGCCTGGGACCCACGTCTGGGCATCCCCAGTGCACTTAGGGCGGCAATTGCAAAAACAACAAGTGATGGACCGAATGTGGATCAATGTCACACATTCCCCCAGTCAAAAGATCTGGGCCCAAATCCATCGTTTTTTTGCACTCCACACCACCCTGGGTTAGACAATGGCGATATGCAAATCAGCTCTGACCCTGTTGCCCCATGGGAACAGTCCAGTCCGAACTACAAAAGCCATGTCCTTCCCAGAACGGAATCAAGCATCCGAGGACCGGACCGGTTTCGAGGTAACACCTCTCATCAGCCCGGCTTTTGTAGTTCGGACTGGACTGTTCCCATGGGGCACAGGGTCAGAGCTGATTTGCATATCGCCATTGTCTAACCCAGGGTGGTGTGGAGTGCAAAATAACGATGGATTTGGGCCCAGATCTTTGGACTGGGTTGAGTGTGTGACATTGATCCACATTCGGTCCATCACCTGTTGTGTTTGCATATTCCGCCCTAAGTGCGCTGGGGATGCCTAGACGTGGGTCCCAGGCACTCCACACCACTGGAGTCAAGCTAGCCGGGCTGATGAGAGGTGTTACCTCGAAACCGGTCCGGTCCTCGGATGCTTGATTCCGTTCTGGGAAGGACATGGCTTTTGTAGTTCGGACTGGACTGTTCCCATGGGGCACAGGGTCAGAGCTGATTTCCATATCGCCATTGTCTAACCCAGGGTGGTGTGGAGTGCAAAATAACGATGGATTTGGGCCCAGATCTTTGGACTGGGTTGAGTGTGTGACATTGATCCACATTCGGTCCATCACCTGTTGTGTTTGCATATTCCGCCCTAAGTGCGCTGGGGATGCCCAGACGTGGGTCCCAGGCACTCCACACCACTGGAGTGAAGCTAGCCAGGCTGATGAGAGGTGTTACCTCGAAACCGGTCCGGTCCTCGGATGCTTGATTCCGTTCTGGGAAGGACATGGCTTTTGTAGTTCGGACTGGACTGTTCCCATGGGGCACAGGGTCAGAGCTGATTTGCATATCGCCATTGTCTAACCCAGGGTGGTGTGGAGTGCAAAAAAACGATGGATTTGGGCCCAGATCTTTGGACTGGGTTGAGTGTGTGACATTGATCCACATTCGGTCCATCACATGTTGTGTTTGCATATTCCGCCCTAAGTGCGCTAGGGATGCCCAGACGTGGGTCCCAGGCACTCCACACCACTGGAGTCAAGCTAGCCGGGCTGATGAGAGGTGTTACCTCGAAACCGGTCCGGTCCTCGGATGCTTGATTCTGTTCTGGGAAGGACATGGCTTTTGTAGTTCGGACTGGACTGTTCCCATGGGGCACAGGGTCAGAGCTGATTTGCATATCGCCATTGTCTAACCCAGGGTGGTGTGGAGTGCAAAATAACGATGGATTTGGGCCCAGATCTTTGGACTGGGTTGAGTGTGTGACATTGATCCACATTCGGTCCATCACCTGTTGTGTTTGCATATTCCGCTCTAAGTGCGCTGGGGATGCCCAGACGTGGGTCCCAGGCACTCCACACCACTGGAGTCAAGCTAGCCGGGCTGATGAGAGGTGTTACCTCGAAACCGGTCCGGTCCTCGGATGCTTGATTCCGTTCTGGGAAGGACATGGCTTTTGTAGTTCGGACTGGACTGTTCCCATGGGGCACAGGGTCAGAGCTGATTTGCATATCGCCATTGTCTAACCCAGGGTGGTGTGGAGTGCAAAATAACGATGGATTTGGGCCCAGATCTTTGGACTGGGTTGAGTGTGTGACATTGATCCACGTTCGGTCCATCACCTGTTGTGTTTGAGTATTAGCATAAGAGCAGCAATTGGATTCGCATTGGGAGTCTGAGACCCTGTGCTCAACACGGTTGCAGTGCTGCAACCAAAGGAACAGTGAGGGGTGGCACAGGAGTAGAAGATCATGGAGGTGGCCGCTGGCAGAGAAGGGTAAGTGTACATCTATTTATTTATTTTATTATTGTTTGCCCCGTCCTCCCCCAAATGTCGTATTGGCAGCAGCTACAGTTGGAGATTTTCTGCATTTCCTAGAAAATCTAAAGACAGCAGCAATTGTTTTTTCAAATTGAAGTTTCCTTGCCTTAACAGCTGAATTAGAGTCAAATTGAACCTTAAGATAACTCAATGAGGATGCAATGCTTAATTGCACAGCATTAAAAAATCATATACCATCATTTATTCTTGTTACAACCATCGAACATAATAAAAGAATTATATTCACATCTACATTTTAAATAAAACTCATGAATGCATCCACAACTATATGGATTTAGAAGTATTTGCTATTATTATTTATTATTATTATCATATTTCTTATATAGCGCCAGAATCGACCCCCGAAGGGGTATCTCCGCGCTTGCCTTGGGAACCCGTCCTGGTTTTTCCCTGTGAGATAGCCCCTACAGGGCATCCCCAAGGTGAAAGCCAGGCATCCCGCCGCAGGGGGCCTTTGTGGAGATTAAGCAAGCTTAATGCCCAGAGTTGCAGTGTGTGAACCCATGTTTAGGTCAGGCACTGAAGCGAGAATTATTGAGTCCATGGACATTTGAGCTCAAGACCCTGCCGCGCGTCGGGATTTGAACCCTAGTCCCGGGTCTGACCTCTGATTCAGGGTCTGCCTGCTCTAACCAGTGAGCCACACTTCTCCACATTTACTACGATCACAACCTATGCATACAGCAGGGTGAAAAACAATCAGTGGAAAATCTGTACATCTATCCACTAGCATCCTTTCTAAATTAGTAATTTAAACACGGTAAAAGAAATGGTGCCAGCACAGAGCCCTGCCCAAGCCCTCTGTTTTTCCTGAAAGCCTCCTGCATTCCTTATTTCTTCCTTCTTACCTGTGCTGTGATACCCATATGAATTTCTCCAAACAACCTAACAGTCGGGGGTCCACTCTCTAACCCCCCCCATTATGTTCCAGAGTTTTCTATGATTAACGCAATTATATGTGCTTCAAAGATCCTCAGTGCCCAAACCGTGACCTAAACGTTACTACATTTGTGGGAGATTATTAGGTGCATTTGCTGAGAATTTTTATCGAGACAACAAATGTCTCTCTGTAATCCTTACCAAGGAGTCCAGCAAGGTAAATGGAGGATAACGTCCTTCCTCAACTCAATTTCCTGTTTTTAAAATAGGAACAATTAGTGAATGTGAGCAGCTGTTTAGTTTTACAGTTCTGCAAACTTCACGTAGTATGTTTGTCAGAAGGGGGACTGATAATTCGAGATTGTCTTCAAATAGGTCCATCTACACCAGGGGAAAGATTTACAAGCCCCCTGCACCGCTTTTGCGCTGCAGTTGCGTCACTTTTGTGACGCAACGGTAGCGTAAATTATTGCGGCAAATTTACAACTTTACATATCTAGGGAGAAGTGTCACGTTGTAAAGCCCTGTGTGACATTATACCTGCATCAGGTATAATGTATGCAGGGTAGGCATTCCCACGCAGGAAAGCCTCGTAAAAGTGACGCAGTGAAATCTACAAGATTTCACTGCGTGACTTTTAGGACGCTACTGAGTCAAAACCTTTTGCCTGCTTGAAGCAGGCATAAGGAATGACGCAGTGTGTTGGTAATATGCCGCAACACGCATTGCTGGAGTTGCATTGTACTTGAGACACAACTCCAGCAATGCGTGACTTTTATGCCAACAAATGCGTCAGAATTTCTGACGCATCTGTCTATCCTTGCGCCATAGTCTGCTGTATTGCAACTACCGCACATCCATGGTGGCACAAGGGTTGTTCACGCAGACCCACGGAAACTGACGCATCTATCTGTATCGCAACTAGTAGTAACGGTTCGTGTAACTTCTTCTATTGAGAACATCAGTGGCCTAAAACAGTTACCATTGCCCTCAGGGATACTCTCCCTTAAAGTTAATGCACTTCCATAATTATTTGAGTACGACTACCATATATAGTACTACAATATCCTATCCAGATAAGTGGCAAGATAACATTGTCAATGATAACTTTTTCCTAACTCCTAAAAAAGGATAGATGTATCACCCACCAGAAAGCACTGGTTTCTTTCAATTGGTTTCTTTCAAAAGCACTGCTTTATAAACCCATCTGGATTTGTTCACCACTGCCTCATTCCTATTGTTATTGTTCAAAGTCATCTTTAAATTCTTGTGCCCGATAGTGCAGTTCTTATGAAACTATCCTTGCTGATTTGTTCTTCCCCTCACAGATTTTCTTGTTAGCACTTTTTTTATACTTCTTTCTGAAATCTCTATGAAGGCTATTTTAATTAGTAATTTGTCCGTCTTGTTGTCTAGGCAAATAATACAATTATCCAGTAGTTCCTTTATTACGCTGTCTAAACCCCCTCTGGAATAATATTGGTCCTCCATAACACAGTGCCATTATTCCTTGAAGTATCTATAACTTTTACTAAGTCTCAAAAACGTACATTCTCTGCCTCACTTCCCATTTGAATGGTGGGGTTATGATCACCTATACAGTTGAGGTGAGTTTTACAATCAACCACATGTGGGGTCAAATAATCAGTTATCAAGAAATCATCATTTGTGATTCTGATCCCTTTCCCAATGAAAGTTGATGTAATAGGACGGGAAATTACAGATCTGTTGGGCAAAGACAAAGTTATTTTTCATGAGGCAGTAATTCGTTGCCTAACCAGCCTCAAACTTACAGATCTTATAGTCAAAGACAAAGGTATTTTTCATGAAGCCATTATTTGTTGTCTAACCATACTCATAATATGTCAAATGTGTTTGGCTACCCCACTCGAATGGGTAGTAATAAACACAATGTGCATTCAAATCCCCGACCCGAATTATATCTGTCTTTATATTGGGCTTATAACAAATGTACTGTAAATCCATGTCTAGCCCCTCTAATTCACCTCTCCTTTCTTGATTACAAATATTACTATAGTAATTCACTAGATCTAGTAAGAATCCCTTAATAATTTATAGCCCAATTATTTGATAATGAAGGCAACTAAGATAATTAAAAAACACTTTACTGGAAAGCTCAAAGTGAAGGCACTCAGACCCTCTTTGATCTTCCCTGTGCCAAGGGTATTGTGGGAGGAAGTAACACACATAACCATTTATATACTCCCTTGTATCTAGAAAACAAAGTGGGGGAATGCTCAATAAAAGCGACCAAGTCCATGTTACCTAGTTTTGGGAGAACGTCTTTTTTAAGCTCACTTGACTAGTTTGAGCTTTGTATACACTATTCCCTTCTATAACAGCGGCTCACGCCCCCTTACTACATCTATTGAAAGACTT
>NW_028250531.1:0-57060 GCF_964263255.1 Lissotriton vulgaris | reverse complement strand
GAAGGGGCCCCCTCTAGGCAGGAATTCTGAAATGAGTGGAATTAATGTCCTTTTCTTGTTGGCAGCAGGTGATCAGTCTGAATCACATTGGATTTACTGGGAGAATGGTCTCCTGTACAGTGAGCCTAAGGTTGCTAAGTCTGGGTCAGCCCATGAGCTGGTGGTACCCCAGCGCTTCAGAGTCTTCCTACTGGGTCTGGCTCATGATGTACCTTTGTCAGGGTATTTGGGGCAGAGCAAGACCTTTGAATGGTTTGTTACCACCTTCTACTGACCCCAAATACACAAGAACTCTGACACGCATTGTAGGACTTACCAGACTTGCCAGGCAAGTGGTAAGAGTGGGTGGAAGTGCAAGGCTTCTCTCCAACCTTTTCCTGTAGTCCACAACCCTTTTGAGAGAGTGGGTATTGACATTGTGTAGCCACTGGACCCCAAGACAGCCATGGGCAACTATTCATTCTGACCTTGGTAAACCATGCCACCCAGCACCCCAAGGCTGCCCCTCTCAGGACTACGACAGCCCCCTTGGTGGGCCAGGCATTAATGGGGATATTTTCCTGTGTGGGGTTCCCCAGTGAGGTGGCATCCAACTTGGGAACCAATTTCATGCTTATTTATTTGAAAGGTTTTATAAAGCGCGAACATGACCCTTACGGGTCAGAGCGCTGTAAAAACGAACGGAAGCAAAGGGAGGTAAAAACAAGAGTACAACACCAAAGGACCTTAAACAAAAACAAGCAACAACCCATCTTGTGGGCCATACTTAGAGAAGCAAAAAGTCTTATGGGGCACGTGGAAGGCACAAATTACAACATTGGACAAAAGTAAGATCCCATCTTGTGGGACATGTAGAACCAGAAGAGCAGCAAATCATAAATGGCACATGGAGAGCCAAAATTAAAATTTATGAGCAGAGGTATTAAAGAGTGACAACAGGAAATAATAGTTAGTGAATATGGTTTCAGGGCTATTGCTGTAGATGGTCATTCATGAGTAACCATGTTACATGGTTTTTGAATGAGGAGGTAGAAGGGTTTGATCTGATCTCGGGAGAAAGAGCGTTCCATATTCTTGGTGCAAGACACGATTGTGGGGTCTTTTAATTTTGAATATCGGAGGTTTCAACAGTAGGGTGTTAGAGCTTTTTAAGGTCCGCTTCGAACCCAATAGTTCAAGTTTTTTTTGCAGGTAGAGAGTGGTGTTGTAGTGAATAGCGTTGTGTGTCAGGAAGGCAATCTTGAAATGAATCCTTGCTTCGATAGACAGCCAGTTTAGTTGAATTAGGTCTGGTGTGATGTGGTCATGTTTCCTGGAACCAGTAATGAGTCTGGCCGCAGAGTTCAGAGTGGCTCTTAGAGGTGCCAATCTAGCTTTAGGTAACCCAGCCAGGGTCACCATTCCATACTCCAGGTGTGAGATAACTAGGGATTGGACTTCAGACTGAATGCCCTCAGAAGGCAAGAATGGCTTGATTTTCCTTAATATGTTGAGCTGATGATTGACTCCCCTTGGTGCCTGGAATCAGTCTTGACACTGATCCCACCGTTTATGTTGTCTAAATGCGCAGATCCTATATAGATTTACAGGAACTACTTGACATGGTGCCGCCAACATTTATTTGGTTCTTATTTATTGGTCAAATCTGAGTACTTCAGTCGTGCTTTCTCAGAGACCCCTACTCACCAGAGACATCTGGAGTGGGAAGGGAAAAATCTGCCACAGCTGAGTAGGCATATCCTCTGTATTGGCTGTAGGTTTATTCAAGCTTGAATGATTATAGTTCCCCACATTGTGCATAAAACCTTATCTCATTGTCCTTGAAACTCTTTCAACAGGTTCTATCGAAGAGAACGCTGTAGCAATATTACAAGCAAATGCAGCAGGGGAAGGAGAGCAGGATGGTGCTATAAACATTTCAGAAAATGTCAGAAATGCACTTATCTTAAAACTGGCATGGATTAAAGTCTCAGCATTAGGTGGAACTGTAACATTCATGATTCAGGCACACAAGTCATTCATAGATTAAATTCCTACCTGCAGATGCACGCACTAATACATTTCATTCTTACACTCCGGATGAAATACCAGAAGAATACTGTCCATACAAGGACAGTGAAGTTCGCTCAGTTGGTTTAAAGCCAAGGTACCCTACCACACACCACAGAAAAAGTGAGACTTGTTCCGCCCAGCAGAGATGGAGCCACTTGAGCAGTCCTACCAGCTTGCACACTGCATCCAGACATTGAAACATTACCAATAGCAGACCTCCATCACTTTACAAAGAAATAGTAAAACTATAAAGATATCTGACACAGTTCCTCATGAGAACATTAACAGTTCAAACTACAATGGTTAGACCAGCAGGTCAACTACAAGGAACTGCAACTAAAATCACCCCACAAACACTGAACGCAGTCATGTGAAGGATGCCCACTAAACATGAGCAGATGCCATTCTGGATGGCACAGAAAAAAGCACAGTTAGAGGCAGTGTTTCCACACACAGGCCCACAGGAAAAACACAGAATACTGTGAATAGGCTTGCAAATGAGGATAGCTACCCTGATAGAAGATTGTACATCTTGGGGTACAGTCTGCTCTGCCATGTATAACAGAACACATGGTATCCCTTCAATATGAGTGATACCAGAAGTATTAAGACAAATACAGAATGAGTATGGAGCAGAATCTGCTCTAAAGTTGGAGATGAAAATAATAGGAATTGTTTCCCAGATATCAACAATTATGTTAGTAAACATGAAAGGTGAGGCAGCAGCGGTGGCTACAAACCACCGCCTAAGGAAATGCACTCCTTTACAACGGAAGCAATTATTACCCAGAATTATCGGAGATACATACTTCGAATTAGGTAGAGATAATTTGGGAGCTAGGGCTACAAAGCCACAAGTAATGGGTAGCCCATAAAAGGATAACACCAAGCAAGCACCTAATGAGAATAGATCACAATCTAGGGGTGGGTCTCCTCAACAAGAGCCCTCCGAAAGGAGGTTTAACCTTAGAAATTGTGATAACATAAAAAAACTGCCAAGTATCAGTATACTGATACACGTTTCTCTCGTTCCTTTAAGGGTTCATCAAAAAACTCTGAGAGGGAAGGACTGACAGAACACAGATCAGAAGAGCATACAAGTCAAGAGACACACATCGCAGTTCAGACTTTAATATCAAAAAAGAAGATAAACCAAAATCAAAACCTGAATTTAAGAAGAAGAAGGTAACAGGACTTAAAATAAGAAATGCCAAGGCTACTTAGGACTCAGCTTCTGAACAGGGAAGGGGCACTGACGATGCTAGACAGCACAACAGAAGTAACAATAGCTCGCCAGAACCTGATGGAATTTCTGGTGACAGCGGTGTGGAATGGACATAGCACGGTGGAACCACCTTATACTAGGCTAAGTGTCCTACACCAGTTATACGAAATAATAACTCCACGTGGAGGGGGACATACCCAGGAAAGTAAAAGGTCTCTTTTGGGAGAACTTGACTTTTGGATACAATATTCTTTTAGCAGAAAAAGACTGGCAACCTGAATTTGTTATGGATTTTCCAAAAGGAGGAACTGTAATTTTACCAGCATTCTCTGACCTTGTTCCAGAATCACTGAAATATTCATACGCTGCTCCCTGCTCTGCTTGCCGCTTGTGGTATCGTAGCGCTATACTGCCAGATTGCTCTCTGCTAGTTCGCATTGCTCCCACAATTATTAGTGCCTGATCGCTTATTATATTTGTATCGTAGCGCTATATTGCGAAAGTGCGCTTTCACGGTCTTTCAATTGTGCTGTGCTGTGCTGCCTTTGCCTGAATAATTCATTTGTGCCTGATTGTGCCGGTGCCACTGCCATTTTCATCACGTTAATTAAGATTGTGCCCCAATCCTGTTTCGCTTTTGGCTTGCTGCCATTTTGTTGTTTGTTGTTTGCCTCCCTGCCCGGCTCTCCACCCCGCTCCTGCCTCCCAGCTGCTCCTCCCTCCCACTGATAGTTTAGGCTCCGCTCTCCCGTAGTAGCGCTGTGACCGTACTGATCCCTTCAGAAGCGGTTGCTCCTCACGCTGCTCCCTGCTCTGCTTGCCGCTTGTGGTATAGTAGCACTATACTGCCAGATTGCTCTCTGCTAGCTCGCATTGCTCCCACAAATATTAGTGC
Organism: Lissotriton vulgaris; assembly: GCF_964263255.1. Taxonomy (NCBI): domain Eukaryota; kingdom Metazoa; phylum Chordata; class Amphibia; order Caudata; family Salamandridae; genus Lissotriton; species Lissotriton vulgaris. The sequence goes on along the minus strand of NW_028250531.1, from coordinate 52,888 downwards.
CTGATTGCTTATTATATTTGTATCGTAGCGCTATATTGCGAAAGTGCGCTTTCACGATCTTTCAATTGTGCTGTGCTGTGCTGCCTTTGCCTGAATAATTCATTTGTGCCTGATTGTGCCGGTGCCACTGCCATTTTCATCGCGTTAATTAAGATTGTGCCCCAATCCTGTTTCGCTTTTGGCTTGCTGCCATTTTTTTGTTTGTTGTTGTGCCTCCCTGCCTGGCTGTCCACCCCGCTCCCGCCTCCCAGCTGCTCCTCCCTCCCACTGATAGTTTAGGCTCCGCTCTTCCGTAGTAGTGCTGTGACCGTCCTGATCCCTTCAGAAGCGGTTGCTCCTCACGCTGCTCCCTGGTCTGCTTGCCACTTGTGGTATCGTAGCGCTATACTGCCAGATTGCTCTTTGCTAGCTCGCATTGCTCCCACAAATATTAGTGCCTGATTGCTTATTATATTTGTATCATAGCGCTATATTGTGAAAGTGCGCTTTCACGATCTTTCAATTGTGCTGTGCTGCCTTTGCCTGAATAATTCATTTGTGCCTGATTGTGCCGGTGCCACTGCCATTTTCATCGCGTTAATTAAGATTGTGCCCCAATCCTGTTTCGCTTTTGGCTTGCTGCCATTTTGTTGTTTGTTGTTGTGCATCCCTGCCCGGCTCTCCACCCCGCTTCCGCCTCCCAGATGCTCCTCCTTCGCCCCTCCCCCTTCCACTATCCACATATGGCAGATGCCTTTGCGCGCAGCGTTCACGCGCAGCGGTCGCGCCCCATGCGCGCCGAAGGTGCGCCAAAGGTAAGCCCGTCTACGCCCGTCCGCGCCTGGACCGCGCCGAGGGCCAGACCCCCTGGCCCCTGCAAAATCCACTCCGCCCGCATAACGTACGACGCCTTAACCCTCTCAGCCCTTAACCCCGCCCGCTCACCACAACGCTACCAAGCTGCCCCAGGTCACACCCATGGAACCTTCACCTGCTACTTCTGCAAGTTCGACTGCATCAGGACCCACACCAAATCCACAAACTCCAAACAGAGCTCCGACACTAACCACCTAAAGTGCATCCTGCTCAACACCCGCTCGGTCCACAGACACTCCATTGAACTCTGGAACCTACTCGACACTACTTTGCCGGACGTCGCCTTCCTTACAGAAACCTGGATGAACGCCTCATCAGCGCCCGACATCGCCATAGCCATCCCGGACGCCTACAAGATCATCCGAAAGGATCGCACCAACCAAACAGGAGGAGGCATCGCCATCGTCCACAAGAACACCATCCGCATCACGACCAGTTCCGATGACAACCTCACAACCGCCGAACACCTTCACTTCCAGATCCACACCGACCCCAAGACCACACTCAGAGGCACCCTCATCTAAAGGCCACCAGGACCCCGCACACAATTCAGCGAAGACATCACTGACTTCATCAGCCCACACGCCCTCCCCTCCGAGGACTACATTCTACAGGGAGACCTCAACTTCCACCTGGAAAAGAAAAACAACAACAACACCACCACTCTTCTGGACAACCTGGCCAATCTCGGACTCAAAGAACTTATTGACACCCCCACCCACTCTGCCGGGCACACGCTCGACCCAATCTTCACCTCCAGCAAGCACATTTCCTTCAATCACACCACAGCTCTCCATTGGACGGACCACAGCTGCGTTGACTTCAACTACAAAAAGACCACGACCCACAACCCCCCACAACCTATTCCCCGAAGAAATTGGAACAAAATTACCACCGACCAGCTCTTCACATCGCTTCACCAAAACCCTCCTGCCAAATCATCTGACCCAAACCAAGCAGCCACCAACCTCACACAATGGATCACCAACAGTGCCGACGAACTAGCACCCTTGAAAAACCATCAAATCAAGCAAGGTAGCAAAAAAGCCCCCTGGTTCAACGATGACCTTAAGAAATCCAAGAAGTTCTGTCGTACCCTCGAGAAAGCCTGGAGAAAAAACCCAACCACTGACAACCTGGCCACCTTCAAGAACGCCACCCGCAACCACCACCAACTGATCCAATCCACCAAGAAATCAGCATTCACGGATCGACTTGACAACAACGCCCAAAACAGCAAGGAACTATTCAACATCGTCAAAGAATTTACCAACCCCACCGCCGGCACCAACGACATCACTCCCTCCCAAGACCTCTGTGACTCTCTTTCCTCATTCTTCCACAACAAAATAGCCGACATACATAACAGCTTTGAAAACCAGTCCGAAGACCAGTCCACTCCACCCACCTCCGAACCAAAACCGCACTCTAACAACCTTTGCGCCTGGAACCCAATCACCACCGAAGACACCATCCGCCTGATGAACTCCATCCACTCAGGATCGGCAACCGACCCATGTCCCCACCACATTTTCAACAAAGCAGACTCCATCATCGCACCCCACCTCCGCAATGTCATCAACTGTTCCTTCAACTCCGCCACCTTCCCGGAAAGGTGGAAACATGCCGAACTCAGCGCCCTTCTGAAGAAACCCACAGCAGACCCCATTGAACTTAAGAACTACCGCCCCATCTCGCTCCTCCCATTCCCTGCCAAAGTCATTGAGAAAGCCGTCAATAGTCAGATCGCCGCCTTCCTTGAATCCAACTAATCCCTCGACCCCTCACAGTCCGGCTTCCGAGCCAAACACAGCACCGAAACCGCCCTCATCGCAGCAACAGACGACATTCGAACTCTACTGGACAACGGAGAAACAGCCGCCCTCATCCTACTTGACCTCTCCGCAGCCTTCGACACAGTCTGTCATAGCACCCTCATACAACGCCTCAGCAAAGTCGGAATACAAGGAAAAGCATTGGACTGGATCATCTCGTTCCTCGCCGGAAGAACCCAAAGAGTCCGCCTCCCCCCTTTTAGATCAGAGGCCACCGAAGTCATCTGCTGCGTACCACAAGAATCATCACTCAGTCCCACCCTCTTCAACGTGTACATGAGTCCCCTCGCATCCATCGCGCGCCAACACAACCTCAACATCATCTCCTACGCAGACGACACCCAGCTGATCATTTCCCTCAACAAAGACCCAAACACCGCCAAAACCAACTTACACGAAGGAATGAAAGAAGTAGCCGAGTGGATGAAGAACAGCCATTTAAAACTAAACTCAGACAAAACGGAAGTCCTCATCTTAGGGTCATCCCCCTCTGCCTGGGACGACTCATGGTGGCCACCGGCCCTGGGAACCACACCCATTCCTACGGATCACGCACGTAACCTGGGCTTCATCCTGGACTCCTCCCTCTCGATGACCAGACAAGTCAACGCCGTCTCATCATCATGCTTCAACATCCTACGCATGCTCAAAAAAATCTTCTGTTGGATCCCCATCGACACAAGAAAGACGGTAACCCGCACTCTGGTCACAAGCCGTCTGGATTACGGAAACACCCTTTACGCCGGAACCACAGCCAAACTACAGAAAAAACTCCAACGCCTCAGCCAGACTCATATTGGACATCCCTCGTCAAGCTCACATTTCCGGTCACCTGAAAGACCTCCACTGGCTCCCCGTCAACAAGAGAATAACGTTCCGTCTCCTCACCCACGCACACAAAGCCCTCTACGACCTAGGACCCGAATGCCTCAACACGCGACTGTCCTTCTACACCCCCACCCGCCAACTACGATCGTCCAATCAAGCCCTCGCCGCAATTCCACGCATCCATAGATCCACCATGGGGGGAAGATCCTTCTCCTACTAAGCGGCCAAAACCTGGAATTCTCTCCCCACCCACCTCCGCCTTACACAGAACCACCTCTCCTTCAGAAAGCTACTAAAAACTTGGATATTCGATAAGTAAAGCACCCCCCCTCCCTCAAGCGCCTTGAGACCCTCTGGGTGAGTAGTGCGCTATACAAATTTCTGAACTTGAACTTGAACTTGAACATTAGCTCCTGCATTATATCTCATTAAAAGTAGGATGGGATGCTGGGTCACCTCATCATGTAATCCCAGTGAAAACAACTCCAACTCCACAGCGACAATCTATATATATAAAAATGAATGTATGTCTGTCTGTTTGTCCTTTATACATTACTACACCAATCATCCGATTGCTATGAAACTTTGGGAAGTTGTTGAGTACACTCCTGTGAAGGTTTTTGGCAGAAATCTTTTTATAATATCGGCCCCCCAGGGCCCAAATATCAGCCCCCCAGGGCCCTCTTTATCTTATGAATAATAAAATAGACAGCAAATTTGCGAGCATCGTCGACAGTTATGACAGCCAAACAGATATCGATTGGTCAATCTACATCAGAAGCACGAAAGAAAAAGTGATTATGAGCTCCAGAAACAGACAAGCAACAGGAAGCAAGATTAGAAGCTGTTCAAATACAAAATACTCAAGCCTGTTCTTCTCAAACGAGCAAGCAACGAGAATCAAGTGTCAGGCTCAGTCCTCTTGTGTCTTCGGAATTGTGCTGAAGAATATATATATATACAGAGCACCAGGATAGTCAAGCGAGGGAGGGAAAGCAAGGGGACAGCGGGGAGGGAGATCTATAACAACAATAACAAATTGTATTTATTTATTTATTTGCGCATTTGTAGAGCGCTTGAATAAACTCCCAAGGGAGTATCTCCGCGCTATCTGACTGCTGAACCTGCAGGAGATCGAATTCCCTGGCTCCAATCTAATTCTTAAACTGTGTGGTTAGACCTGGAACAAGAACGTCTTCAGCTTTTTTCTGAAGGCCAGATGGTTTTCAAGCTGCCTAAGCTGGAGAGGGAGACCATTCCATATCCTCGGTCCCCTCACAGACAGAGCCTTACCCCCTTGCCTTACCCGCTTGATCCTAGGAATCGTGAGAAGCATTTGGTCACTGGACCGTAGAGCACGAGAAGGAACATACGGCACAAACTTGTCTGCCAGATAGGAGGGACCCAAGCCATGAAGTCCTTTGTGGACCGTACAACAGATCTTAAAAACAACTCTCTGACGGATAGACAGCCAATGAAGCCTGGCAAGTAGAGGTTTTGAAGGTGTTCTCGGAGGGGCATTTAGAACCAACCTGGTTGCGGTGTTCTGCACAACCTGTAACCTATCCAGATCCTCCTCATTAGCTGACAGCAAGAGACCATTACAATAGTCGAGACGGCTGATAACCAACGCCTGGACTAGGGTCTTTCTGATGGTGTCTGGAAGCAATGGAAAAACTCTGCGCAGCAATCCAATGGTCCGAAAGCAAGATCCAACAATGTTGGTAACATGCTGCTTCAAGCTGAGTTCTTGTTCCAGACGTACCCCTAGGTTCTTGACTATCTGCTTAGGCTCGGGGACTGGGCCTAGAGCTAAAGGCCACCAGTCAGGAGCCCAGCAGATCTTAGCCTCACCGAAAAGCATAACCTCTGTCTTTGAAACATTGCACTGCAACATATTCAAAGACATCCACTGGGAAACTGCTCTCATCCCCTCAGAGAAAGAATGTAATACCTCTGGAGTAAGATGGTCAAAGGGAAAGAGCAGTTTCCCAGTGGATTCACATAATCCACTGGGACAGCACTCAATACACATAATACCAGGATGAGTATGTGTCATGTAAATTCACTTCCTTTACCTCAAGTAACAATTTGGAATACCCCCTACCTGAAAAGGAAAATGTAGTGCTTTGTACATAAGAAGAGATAAAGAGACTTCAGGAGATATCAGACCACTAGAAAGAAACAACATTCATTAATTGACATTGTATTCTGAGTGTAAACATATGTTATACTGTGCGCCACTACATACCAACACAGTAGGTGCGATATCTTAGGACTGAGCCCCTGTAAATCCCCTGTAATTCTCTCTTCTATCGTGAAACAAAAAGAACAGGTTGCGAAGAAAAGAAAACAGGTAAGCACAGCAAGAAACGGTAAATCCTTTAGCGTCGTCTGCACATTAGGGAATATCACAGCGAATAAACTCTGTATAGTCTGTGAAGTCCTTCATCCCATATGACACTGTTCTATGATTTCCTTGGGTGTACAACGGGAATTCCTAATGGCAATAAAAGTCCCCTCTCACTGCACCCAAACAACTTGTGTTGCTCCACACGATACAGTTCTGTTCTCGTGTGAACACCACACGAAGACAACAGCGACTGTCTCTGATCACACAGCCTGTAACACAGTTCCGTAATGAACGCTATCCACCATAAGGCACTCACGATCACCAGAGACAGAAAGCAACTCTGGTTCCAAACCAGCAATACATGAAGAGTAGCGAACCACGCAACTCTTTACCAACAAGCTCGATATTTTAATTCCAAGCACTCGGCAACCTCGAGGTATCAGAGAGGCAGGGCACAGCTTCACAGAACTTACCCCGATTCAGACATCCGTAGGTGCATCAGAAAAGGCAAGAATAATCGGCAATGCCAGGTCCCGCTGTTCCATACTTATTTCCTGGTCACATGACAGCGTAGCACGTCGATTACGTCCCGGGCTTGATGGGAACTGTAGTTTCATGCCCTGGAACGTAGGAAGACCATTACAAGCAAGGTCAGCATTACGATCATATCCAGTGAACTGTGACATCAAGATTGGAAGCCGATCGATTACGCACTGCTCAAGCCCGCTCGAATAAAACAGGAGAGCAACGAGAATCAAGATTGAAAAACGATCAATTACGCACTACTGAAACCCGCTCGAATGAAACAGGAGAGCAACCAGAATAAAAGATTGGAAGCCGATCGAGGACGCATTGTTCAAGCCACACTTTAAAATGTTTTCCATAGTAAAAGGAATACATTTCAATAACAATGACACAATGTAAATTGAATGATATCATAACGAGTTTCCTTGAATTTACTTTCTTCTTAGATTGCAGCAAAGCGCGATGGGTAAGCTAGTACCCAATAAAAAATGACGCAAAAAAACAAATCAAAGAGATCTAGATCAACTTTAATATCAAGGTGTAATAGAAAATTGCACCTCCTCCATAAATAATCCTTTGTTTCCAGTAATGAAACCCGACAATTCATATCGTCTAGTTTTAGACTATAGGCATTTAAACACATGCACAAAAACATTTGCAGTTTAAAATTAACACAGTATTGCATTACTGAATAACATCATGCGGAAAAAATACAAAACTACACTAGTTATATCAAATGGATTGTTCTGCCAAAATAAAGTGCCTAAAAGCAGATATTTGTTAGCATTTTCAAAAAAATGTCAGCCCTAGGCTCTCAGCGTCAATTCTGTCAACTGCCCCAATGGTATAAAAACAGCCCTGTGCTCTTCTCAGCTAGAGTAACAGAGTTGCTTCAACATTTTGATGAGGAGGCTATGTAGATGATATCTATCTAATATACGGACAATTGGATCATTTGACCAGAGTGAACAACATAATTCTGGGGCTCGCCTCTGAGGGCTACAAATGTAAGTTTAAAAAAAAATCTAAATTTGCCCACCTCAGTGTCCTATTTTTGGGATATGAGTGCTCTAGTGAAGGGAAAATCCTTGCAGCAAACTTTTCTTTAGAAAAGTGTGGCTGCTCCAACCTCCAAAAACTAGCAATCCATCTCAGGATTCCTAAATTTTGTCAGAACATACATTTTGGATTTCGCAGAAAAAATAAAACCTTTCTGGGACTTCAGATCTGATTTCTCAGTTCAACACTGAATACAGAAACATACGGAAATACTACATTCCTTACAAGCTGACATGATAGCGTCCAAACACTTACACACATATGTAAAGACAATGAATTTGTTGATCCGTGTAATCGCAGATCAATCCGGGTACACCTACCACACCTTCAATGAAGGTGAAACCGTACCAATTGCCTATAAATCTCATTTGTACAAAAACGCTGAGTTGAGTTTTGCATCAACTGAAAAAGAATATTTGTCGGAACTCCAGTATCAACCTTAGAGGCTGTTACAAAAGCTTGCGTTCCAAACGCAAAAGCATTGCATCCATACAATGGGCTAATTCTCTCACTGCAACAGATGTAGACTACAAATTTGATTCTGCATCAAAAACTCAAGCATTTCTGCAGTACAAACAAGAATATCCTCTCCGGAATTAAATAATGCCTCTAGATCTGTATGAATATATTATTTATACCGACGGATCTGCACAGCCTTCCGTAGGAAGTAAACAGCAATACAGCGCAGCATGTGCAATTGTAAGGGCCATATGTAGGATGGCAAGTTCCATCCTAGCAACATGCAGACACAGTCTCTAGTAGATTGCACGGCTCAGCTGGCAGAACTAAAAGCCCTTGTACTGGCCCTAAAGAATATGGATCAAGAATTCTCCACACTGATTGTGTGTGATTCATTTTACTGTGTCCGGTCATACAATGAATATCTAAGCTACTGGAGCCATAATGGGTTTAAAGATTCAAAAGGTTGCACAATAAAAGCATAAACTACTTTGGCAACAAGTGGCAGGGCTGAAAAAAGTCTTGCCGTGGGCTCACGTGATTCCTATGCTGAGTCATCAATGTGTTGGCGTACACGATGAATCCACCAAGGCAACAGTGCAAACTGCTGCCGTAGCTGCAATCACTCATTTGTGCACGAGAATAGATGGAGACATAATGGCAGCTGTCATTGCTTCATGCAAATACAGCTAAGTTGTGCCAAAAAACTTTCCACTCAAGTACTCCTACAAGTTAGATGCACAAAATATACTGCATGCTCAAATTCCAGGAGTGTTGGATGTAGTAATACCAAACATAGATCGCAGATTAGGTTTGATTCTAGCTGCACACAAGGGTCTAGGTTCAGCACATGCATGGATTACTGCAACAGTTTTACTATTGAAACAAGGTTATTGGTGGCCAGGTTTAATGAAACAGAAAAAAGCATTCGTCCATAAGTGTGACATCTGTCAGCAGATGAAGGGTTCAATCGTACCACTCCCACCGCAAACACCACTACTGATTTCAGATAGAACTCTTGCGGCCCTCTACAATGACGGGGTGTACAAGTACATCTTGGTGGCAGTGGATTCATGCTCTAGATTCCTGTGGGTTTGGCCTCAGCGCTGGGCTGACACCCAAACGGTTATAAAGGATTTGCAAGTCTTCATACAGACATATGCAACTGGCACATTACATTCTGACCGTGGCATTCGCATTTAGCTCTCAGGCTTATAAGGAAGCCATACGAAGATCGGGTGTAGCATTGTGGTAGTCCAATCCGTATCATCCTGAGGGAAATTCAATTATGGAAAGGAAATAATGGAACTTAAAGCAATCCTTTGCAGCAACAGGATTAGGCTTGGGTGGCAATTGGATCAATCACCTATATGTGGTCCAGAGGGCACTTAATAACATGCCAAGAAGCTCCCTGGGAGTCCGTACTCCTTATGAGGTCCTGTTTGGGACGAGAATGTAGGTACACAACCTCGATTGTGGCAGCACAGTGACGGATGAAAAGGGATTTGACATACATGATCGTTTGGCTGTTTTACAGGAACTCAATTAATTCCAGTCACTACAAAGCAAAGTCTAAGTGAAGCACATTGCCACTGGGGAAGTAAAATAAGTTATGACAAGACCTGCCTGGGTCCCAAAAGTCGGGGATCTGGTCAGAGAAAAAATAGTGGGCAAGAAGGAATTCGGGTCATTTTACAGAATGCCTGTACCTGTCCTGGCTGTCGAAGGAAGAAGAACTGTACATCTTACACCTCTTGCCGGCAAAAAAGAAAAGATAGCTGTCTCCATTGATCTGATCAAACCACACTGTGGTAGATACTGAATAGTAGGCCGGGTTGGCTCCTGAATGCCTGCTGATCTCCTCTCGCTACCATACAGTAGGTTCAGACAGGAAGACTAATAACATTTGAAGATTCTACTCTATGAAGCAACGGAGTTGCCAACATTGGAATGGAACTCATGCCTATTAATATTGAACATCAAAGCACAAAAGAAACACAGATATCAATTTGGCCTAATACTAACATCTATGTGACTATGTCTCAAAATGAGTCATCTGTCAGTTCAACAAAACCTGCTGAGCTAACAAAGATAGATCGAACTGCACCTGGCTATTTCATCGATTTTTATATCTTCTCTCCAGATCCAAGTGAACCTGAGTCAACGCTAGTGCCAGTTTCCTGCATAAATCAACATCAGGAGTTCTCCCTTTGGTTGGGAAAGACTTCCCTAGTTTCATCCGGGCTACAGCTCTGGATTGCAATTGGTCTACTGTTCCTTAGCCTCTGGATAAGTTTAGTGACTGTCTTTTCCTTGCTACGGAATGGACATTATCTTCCAGAATGCTCTGCAGGGTCAAATGTGAACTAGGTATTGGAACCACATACATGTTAATATTAGGGGTTATTTATTAAGCGCACTTACACCGGGTGGCTTCATGGCACTGACCAGAAAACAGAGAATACTGAGGGCAGACTGATCAGACAGCAAGCTGTCCACTATACCACGTTATATGCTTGCCGGAACAGCCTGGTCTTAAGGAGCATCCTAAACTGCATAGTGTCAGTAAAGACCGGATTGCCAAAGGGAACGAGTTCCAGAGTTTTGGCGCCAGGACCGCAAAGCGGCGGCCTCCCTGACGCACACGTTTGAACTTAGGTACAGATAACAGGGAGAGATGGGCTGAGCGAAGGGTCCGATTGGGAACATATCTGGGTAATAGATTGTTGATGAATGCAGGACTTTTAGCATGCAGAGCCTTGAACACAAGGCAGCCTGTTTTGAAAACACATTGATGAGAGATGGGAAGCCAATGTAGTTTCTCAAGCACAGGACTAATTGGTTGCCATCTAGGTTGTCGCATGACCAGCTGAGCTGCCTGGTTTTGTGCTAACTGCAGACGCTTGAACACATAGAGCAGCATACCCAGATACACAGAATTTGCATAGTCCAGATGGGATGTAACAGTGGCAGTTATGATCCGGATCAGAGCATCCTGGGTGAAGAACCGGTGAATTTTCCTGATCTTGTGCATCTGGAGAAAGCACTTCGAGATCACTTTGCCCACCTGGGATTTCAATGTGAGTTCCTTATCAAGGGAGACTCCCGGTGTTTTCGCTGAACTGGAAGGGGAAGGAGGTGGACCCAGCTCCATGGGCCAATATTGTGAACCCCAAACTTTACAGCTGTCCCCGGTCAGGACAAGCTCTGTCTTACCCGGGTTCAGTTTCAAATGGTTGCTGTTCATACACTGCTATATATACAGCAGTGTTCCCTGAAAATCCACCACTGAGCGGTTAGAGCCATCTATCTCAAAGACCAATTGCAGATCATCTGCATAGTTGAGGACTGTCACATTTCTCTCCTTCAAAGAACGAATCAAAGGGGAAACATAGATGTTAAATAGATGGGGTGACAGTGCCGAACCCTACGGACCCCGCATGAGATTTTCTGAGGGGAAGCAAGATAGGGCCCGTGCAGACTGCCTGAAACCCATCATTCAGAAAGGAAGAGAGCAAGCAAGCGCCGCCCCCCGGACACCTGCAAGTTCGACACGGTACATCATCTCACCATGAACAGAGAGACATATCCTTTGTGAACATTACAGCAGTTGCCGTAACTGAAGGAGTAGTTTGGGATAGGGTTTCATATGATGTATGTGGGGTTCCACTAAACTTTTAAAAATACCACATGTATTTAAAATGTATTTGAATGATAGCTTCACCTGCAGTACATTCTCTGATTATTGGGATTTTGAAAATTTAAATAGTATGCTGTTTGATTTAGAACAATCTGCTGCTTTATCGAAAAAATGTATGATGATACATCTGATTTTGACATCTTGTATTGTTACTAACATTATGGTCATCATTTTCTGCATAAGGCAAGTACATCACGTAATGTTTTTCCATACCACCAATAAGAACATTGCCCAACTCCACCGAAAGGTAGTTCACAAACGTTTGCACACAAGTTTGCTTATTTTTTTGCGGTTTAACACATCAGATCCAAGCTCATATTTTTATACGCTTGCACCTACATCTGTGAAGAAAAATATGCTTACTAACACAAAACAGATATACTTGCATCCTTTATTTCCCAACTGGCTGAACAGGGTTTCGACTTATGGAAAGACACTATAGAGATAGAATCAGACTGGGGGACTAAGAAATGGCAGATTCAGGGAACTGAGGCATTATTTTGAGCATGCCTCATACCACAGAGGATTATCTTCCTGAACAACACTGTGCAAAAGACTTCCTGTCCTGGGTTAGCCAAGATTAAGGACTTGAACAAACCTTGTATTCCCTCGCCTTCACACTTTGAGGGATGGCAAAATTATACATAACAGAGTGACGGTACATTAGAAGACATCATACATGATGTTTCATACAGACCCCAATTGGACAGGATTGTTAGTTTGACCTATCAACACAAATAGGTGTCAGTCAAGATTCAAGGGTACCTCAGAGGGGTATAGTATCCATAGACCAGACCTACTCTATGTACAACGAGAACGCCCAGGCGGGGTGACATCCTACAGTGTTGGGAAGTCATGCTTAGATTGGGTGAGAACCTCAACACTGTCCCAGGTGAAACAACACTTGTCCGTACTCTCAGATGACATGGATCTTAGGGATTTTTTGCTAGGTCCCCGGAAGCCATGTCGTAAACGCTTCTTATACGCCATTTACAATGAAGTTTGGAAAATCCCTCAACAGGAAGCTGCCGTGGTTAATCCAGTGTTTAGACTGCTCTAGAATGGGAGTTACTTAATGCTGAATGGTCAAGGTCTTTTTGGGATGTTTCCAGCCATCGCATATCTAGTCTCAGTAAGCTCCATGGTTACTTATTGTATGCAAGTATTGTTTTCACCAACCCACACAGTCAGGGAGGCACCGTTTTGGCCCTCATTTAATGGTTTTTTTTATGGTTTGATTCTCTGAGCCGACGGAAAGCCATGTTTTTATAGAAGGATGTGCCTTTAACCTCAGCCCGAGAGACTTTTGATCTTCAGATTACAAAGTCCTTAGCTAAGATACAGGCACTGGTACAAACAAATTGCCCTTTCCATTTCTGAGAAATGGTACACCGTATATTTAACATGCCTGATATGAAAGGTATAGTACACCTATTTAAGACAATAGGTTTGAGACTGTTAAGCACCTTTCAAACAGTCTTCGGAGTGATTACAACTTTTATACACTCCATGTTGGGAAGCGTTTTTAGAGGGTTTCCGCTAATCCTGCTATTGGTAGCTGGTATCCTGATTTACATTTTTCTGCCATGCAATGGACGTCCCAGTCACCAAGTAGATGAAAAAAATGCTCTTGGAGCAATGTTACCATGACCGCGTGTTACTCCATGTGAGCACACTTCGACTTCAGGAGCTAAGTGAGTCTTGGTTCTTATCCTTCCAACCAGTCTGGATTGATTGTGTTTTGCCTGTTCTCCGCTGATTGTTCGGCAGACAAGAATGCATGTTGGACATCTGTCTCACGCTCCCAACGGTTGCTCCTCCGGACATGGATGTATTTCTGGACCCTTTAAAGGCCCACGTAGCGCAGTGTCCTCAGCCTATTCCCATGTTGATGTCGGCATTCTTAAAGCCACCACGGGATGCTTCAGCTCCTGTTGGATTGGATACCTGCTCTACTACAGGCACACATGCTTTGGATGTTTCAAATGCTTCCTCAGCCTGTGGGAACTGAAGAAGATCAGAAACAAAATAGTTAATAAGAGGGTCCAAGGGTGAGTTAAACGACCCAAAACTAGATACATACCCCAATATACAATATTCCTAACACAACTGGTATCTAGGGGTCAAAAAGCCATATGACTCAACTGTGGACACAGACCTCAACATAGTACAAATAAAGTGGTGGAAACCCAACGTGCAAAGAAGTGTGACATATAACTGCTGAGTCAAGACTAAAGGGCATGGGCAAATATTCCCATCAGTAGCCGTTCTGTACCTCCCTTTTTAACATCATTTGGGTTCTCCTTGCCCAGGAGACAAGACAACACAGCACAGCCTACTGATTTTCTCAAGGCTATGTGTAGTTCTTATAAGTATGTGTTATCAAGAAGGGTGGTACTTCAAGAAAATGTAAATATATTTTGTGGCTATTGAATAAGCAGTGCAAAAAAGTGAGTGAAAAACAATGTGGATAAAGTTAAAATTGGATCAACTGAGTAGATTGTTAATTTTAATGATATCTCTCAATTGTCCAAATCTAAAAAATATGGTGAAAATGCAGATTTAACAAAATATCTGTAAGCAATTGGTTGACATGTTTCAGCATTAGGATGGAATAGTTCCGAGGCTTTCTTCAGGACCTGATGGTAACTACTGCTTAGAAAGTGAAAATTAAAATCAATATCACATGCAATATTCAGGTTTCATACTCCACCACATACTATTACCGTATCATTTTGTGGACACGACACCCACAGGAGAAACACAGAAAAAAGACAAATTGACAGTATTATGTCACAATCAAAACACATTCAAGTGGCCAGTGTATCATAATAAATATCACTGTATATCATAGTCAAAACATTTGGTACATATTGATTTATTAGTTTAAGCCACTCACCCATTTGTAGTGCTGATAGCGCTTCACCCCACCTGGCAGCAGCTCAGGTTAAGAGGAGCACCGCTCTAAATTTAAAATTAAAAACAGAGAGACAACTCATTTATCCCAAAACTAAAAACAAAAGCGAATTAAAGCGCTATATTTTTGTACTCCTTATCCCCTATGAGCAGGTAACTTTGCTCACGGGTATAACGAGTATGAAACAAGAAATTTCATTATTGTACTTCAGCTAATTTTAACAAACCAGATCAGGCATTTACCACAGTATGCCCAACAATAAAAATGGTGAAACCGCTGTTTATCGTTTCACAATGACAGCGACCACCATATGAATGGGGAATTCCCACTCAACTGCAGGCAATGTAAGAATCGGTAATAAATGCCAATTACTCGCATCATTTACTGCTCATTCAAAATCCATAAAAAGCCACAATCTCCACAGGGCCGCCCCATAGTTTCGGGGTGTGGGTTTGTCCTTGAACCGTTGGGCCATTACATAGATTTCTTTATCAAGCCATGCGTCCCTGACACCATTTGCTACATCAGGGATAGTATGGCCATGATAAATCTAATCGAAGAGCATCCATTTGATCCCACATCCAGCACCATGTGTACGCTGGATGTGGAATCATTGTATACTAGCATCCCGCAATATGAATCTCTCCGTGTGATTGAAAAGATTCTAGAAACACGTGCACGGCCACATAACGTCCCATCCATGTTCATTCTCCAACTACTCGAAATTTGCCTGCCGAAAAACTTTTTTCTTTTCGAAGGACAGTTCTATGGACAAGTAAAGGGTACTTCAATGGGAGCAATTTTTGCTCCTAACCTGGCTATCCTGTATATGGACCACCTGGAGACCAGCAGCATCCTAGATACGTCCAATCCTTTCCTCAACGGCATTGCTTGTGGAAAAGATACATTGACAACATCTTCTTAATATGGACTGACTCCCTTGACAATCTCACATGCTTTCAACATTGGTTGAACAACAACAGCGGAGGTCTCAGCTACACTCTGTCCACTAGCAAGGACTCCATCCCATTTCTGGATCTGGAAATAAAGCATACTGAAGGCCGTTTGACCACCTCATTGCACCGTAAACCAACAGAGCTCAATACTCTGTTGGAATATAAAAGCCATCACCCACGGGCCTTACGAGACTCTCTGTCCTTTTCCCAATTTCTACGCATCAGGCGTAATTGCTATTTCAGAGATGATTATTTTTCTGAAGCAAAAACCCTAAGCAAAAAATTAAGGAGCAGAGGCTACCCGCGCAAACTAGTGCGCCGATCACTCAAAAGGGCATGGTACTGCCCAAGAGAAACCCTCCTTGAGCCCAAACAAAAGAAAGAACAAGACAAGCTCATTTGTGTCACTACATTCTCACCAGTATCTAATGCCATCAGAAAAAGTGTGCTTAAACACTGGCCAGTTTTGAACGCAGGTCAGTTAACATTGGATAAGCCAATGTTTGCTTTCAAAAGAGCCAAGAACATTAAAGACCACCTAGTAAGGGCAGCTCTCCCACAGCAATCATTGAAAACTACTATAAATGACGCATGGGGCCTTCCTCCTCTTACAGGCCATACTTAGGGCCTCATTAGGATGGCGGTGAATCCGCATCATCTGGGCTGGCGGAAGCCACCGCTGGCCCAGAGGATGCGGATTCACCGCCGCGGCCACAGAATACACCCACCGCCAGATTAGGATGGTGGTGGGATTACGGTGGGACCAGCGGTGGACGGCAGGTCCATCCGCGGCTGATCCGCGTGGTGTGGAGGGCCATTTGGTGGCGGTGTCTGCAAGACACCGTCAGCCAAATTAGGATGTGCATCGTCATATGCTTTTCCACAGCGGCTTTTCCACCGTGGAAAAGCATGTGGTCTTTGGTGTTTGGGGCCCGTTGCGGGCCCCCAAGGTGTCGGGGTGGTGGGTGCACATGGGGGGTACCTATGGTATCCCCCAGCATTTACATGCACAAAGCGGCAGGCAACGCGCGGTGCCTGCCGCTTTGTGCATATAAATGTTAAACATGCATTTTTAACCTTGCAGCGGCTGCTGCTTCAAGCAGCACCCGCCGCAAGGTTAAAGATACAGGATGTGACCGCCAGGGTGGCGGTCACATCCTAATTGCACCGGAGGGACCGCCGCTGCCCCTGCTGACGGTCCCTCCACCTCGGGGTTGGTCCGTCCGCCATCCTAATGAGGCCCTTAATGTGGAAACTGTATATTTTGTGACACCACAATTGAAGGTAAAACATTTGAATATGGCAACATCAAATATGAACGTAAATATTTTTAGAACTGTAACTCTGCAAACCTTGTGTACGCCATTTTCTGTCCCTGTAAGCTAATCTATATAGGGCAAACTAGCCATAAACAAAAACTCTGAATAGGACAGCACCGGAGTAGGATCAAATGCAAAACGGCTAACGCACCCCTTGTTGAACATTTTTCATCAAAAGGACACAATGAAAAAGATCTTCTTTGGACAGTAGTCACCATCATCAAACCACCCCCCAGACGAGCAGATATCTCACAACTGCTCAATAAGGAAGAACTCCACTGGACCCTGAAAACTAACAGTATTCGGAATGGCTTAAATCGCCTTGAGGACTGGACCTCCCTGCTGCAATCCTTGAACAAAATGTATTTATTGTTAATAAAACTGTAAACAATGTATTCTTTTAAGTCACATACGCCGTCTGCACTCTGAACATGCATGTTTACATCTGATAATTCACCACCTCAAAAGGGCCGCCGTGGGCACTCCATTCC
Organism: Lissotriton vulgaris; assembly: GCF_964263255.1. Lineage (NCBI taxonomy): Eukaryota > Metazoa > Chordata > Amphibia > Caudata > Salamandridae > Lissotriton > Lissotriton vulgaris. The sequence continues at coordinate 35,591 of NW_028250531.1, read as the reverse complement.
TCACTAGACACTGAGATGAGTCCCTTTACGCTTTCTACTACCCAAGCTGTAGTTAAACTGTCTTAGGAACACGGTACCACAGCATACTGGATCACCACAACTGCCGCAGCGCTACTGCATCTAGCAAGTAAGTCAGTTCTCTCCCAGCGCCGTTTACACGATCATCCTTCCCTTATTAGACGATACTAGTCTAAAATCCTCCTTTTATGTCTCTTACCCTCCCGCCACATTCAGCCATTGTGCTTAAAGCGGAACAGATTGGGCGGACGAGTCCATGATCATTCTCGAGGTCCATTGTGACTCGTTAAATACAGCCTATAAGGTAAAAAGTAAGCCCCGCTTTTCTCCGGGTTGCCGCCACTGACCAACACGGCAACCTAATTATCTTTACTTTTTCTCTTTCCACAGAAGGCTCGTAATCTCATTACCTCACGTAAGGACCTGTGCAACCAAGGCCGTATGAAAACCAAGCACCTAGGTGCATTTCATAACCCTACTCGAAAGCGCTCGCTTTTATTTATGTCCATTCACTAAGAGCCATCTGACATTACCGTCTTATTTACCCCTTGTTACCTAATGTGCACACCACGATAGCGCTTAGCAAGCATGCCGGTCTTTTATTCTTGTCCGCATAGATCACCCCTCGCACTTGGGCACGTTCACCACGCCGGCACTGATTCCCAATCCAACATCCCATCTCCCCATAAACGCACGCCCAGCAACTGCCACGAGTTTTAATTCTTCACTTGTTTTTCACGTATTCGCCACGCCGATCAAAATCGCCGTTTTTGCGACTACTTCATGCACAATCTTAAGATAAAGCACAGTCTCACTTGTGGTTCTATATCACTCCTAGCAATATTAAGAAGTCAAAAGTAACATGCCTGCTATTCATGCCATTTATTTGTTTCTCCTTCTTTTTCTTCCCCATGTAAATATTTTATGTGAAGTAATTGTAACAAAAAGGCTTAGTGTTAATAATTCTTACTCAAGACAACAATGTTGTTATTCATTGTCCTGATGATGATGCCCCAAATGTAAAAAGGCATCGAAACGTCTTCGACCATAGCAACCCCATATGCAAAAGCATTAATGTAATAATGAGTAAATGCAATGGTGTTTTTTATACAATTTAAGTCTGTTATACTGAGTACAAGTGCACAGACACATTCTTTGCTTTGCCCTTCTTGGCCACCTGCTTCGTTGTTCTGTCTTGTATGTTGAGGGTCACGGCTGTGCCCGCTTGACATTCAACTGTTCTTGAAAAAGCTTTAAAATTCTTTCTAATTGAAAAATTAAAATTCTTGTCCGGACGGACAAAAGACATATCACTTATTAGGTGTATGGTTATTGTTCTTGTATATACTTTCCACATATAGGGACCACTATTTTGTAGAATATGATAATGCCCAAGGTCCCTATGGTATACCTTCAGGGTTCCCTTGTTTTGTCTAAAAAAAAAATCACTCGCATCATGTCAATAGGGGAAAGGCTCTCCCATCTAGGAAGAGCCACGAACTATACAGTGTGCTCACCAAGATTGTCGGGCCACTAAGAACCCAATATGTGCGAGTGGCTTAATAAAAGCCTAATGCCACCCTGCGCTAGTCATTACAGCCCCACCTTATTCACCATAGTACAAAACAGCGTAAACTGCCATTCGCTATAATTCATAACAAGCAGGTAAAGTGGCCAAATAGATCAAATTGTGCCGCTTAACCTTATTCGCCATGATGTAAAACAGCATAACTTGCCATTACTCATACTTCGAACTAAGCAGGTTAAATAGCCTAATAGATCAAATCGTGCTACTTCAGAGGCCCTACCTATCCGTCAGTGTCTCCGAACAGTCTTCTGTGCTGTCTGGGGCGGCACCAGATAGTGGGCAGGCTCCATTTTAAAACCAGAGAGAACTCCGGAGCATGTAATTCCGATCACATGACTCACAGGTGTGCTGGGAGTTGTGGTTTATTAGTATGTCTGCAATGGCGTTTTATGTTAAATATTCACCCAAACTAACGAATTCCGCAGCGTCTCAATGGTTCATATAGTGTCTTTATAATAAACAGTGCCCTTCAGCTTGAATCTGCCCGAATTTACAAAATCGGCCGCTGGCCAAAGAAAAGCGTAAATGCGATGGAAAATATTTATAAATTGATTTTTAAGCAAGATACCATTGTTTAAACAGTAGTTTTTTGAAAATGTTCAAGTATAGAGGCACATGTCTAGTTTACAATCAGGGTCAACTCCAAAGCACATGATACCAGTCACCTGACGTGCAGGTATGCTGGGAGTAGTAGTTTTTTAGGTCTTGCCTACGACAAACGCGCTCTCGCAAGCGAGAACTATAGTCGGCGTCTCTGCACAAAAAGGACTGCGGAGAAAAGACCTGGCCGTGCGCAGCGTTTCCCCATAGAATAACGTTGTGTGCGGCCAGGTCTTCTCTCCACAGCATGCCAATGTAGACCAGATCGCGATGCGCGCCTCTTGGAATGCAGGGGGAGTCTGCAGAGAGGTGCGCGGTGCTGATAAACAGGCTGACGTCGGAGACTGAGAGTGCGGTAGAGGCGGAGGCAGAGGAGGGCTGGAGCCGGCAGGCTTCATTCGGGAAGTGCATCCAGCAGTTATCTCTATGTTCCATTGCAGGATGTTAATCTTCTTAAAACGTATTTTACAATATGGTTTTCAAGTTCGTCTATCACTTTGGGGTAAACAAATCCCATGGTGTGTATCATCTGTACAAAGGGAAGAATCCGAGTCTGATCAACGCTTGTTAAACCCTGGACCATGAAATGTCTTTATACCATGAAAAACAGATACACACACCACTCTTAAGGCACAGAAATACTTGCCCCCTCATTTTCTTTCTTTTAGACAGTATTTCCCCTCTTGCTGTCTGCCAGGAACATTAGGGTAGACATTCCACTCCATTAAGATCTTACCGTGTGGCTTCGTAAGGAGCAAACTGGGCAACTGTAACCGCCTCTCTGACTCGATCGCATGCACCATTCTTCACTCACCTTTGTCACCAGCAGTCTGTACCTCCTACCTGGTTCTGCCCACGCATACATTCAGATGTCCCTGGCGAACTGCCATTCGGTCTTCAAAGAGAGCCTTTCCTCACCACCTCACCTAATTCCTCCCCAAGGTCCCAAAATCAACTCAAAGGCTGCGCCACCTCCCTAGCACAATGCCTCTTTCAGTGCAAGCCATCTCCGCATCTTCCCAACCACCAAAGTCATTATTTCTGAAAAATACTCTCCAGCAGCACACCCTGTCACATCCCTTTTTGTACCTTTTTTTCCCACTGTTTGCAAAGCCAGTGGGAAGGCATTAATGTGATAAACATCATGTATGCATGCTACGCTTGCAAACAACATTTGAAAATGCTTGTATGTGCATGTATTCCGCATAAAACCATGCCTTTAGGGTTCACCAGTGCTTGTTTTTATTTTAATTTAATGTCATCTTTGTATAGACACACCGTGAGCAGCATCGTTCTTGGCAAGAGAAACATCAAACAACGATTTTGAGAGATCACTGCACTCGACAGGAGAGCATGTTTTTTTCCGCTGCTTGCCACTCTTCCTGCCGAGAGTGGATTAGCATAGATATTCTCCACTCTTAGACCCCAGCCTCCAGATCTTCTAGCCTCAAGGGATGGATGCTTTGTGTGAAAATTATTTGACGGCTGAGACGAAGAATTGATTAGGCTGATACTGGAACAGTTTTCAACTAGGCGACATGGACCAGCCCATGGAAGCTGTTGAACACTGGGGTAAAGATTAGAAAGATTACCTTAGACTTAAGCGGCAGCCAGTGAGCGCAGGGCATACTCAAGTTTTGACATATTGCCTCTTTTCTTCAATCCAAAAATTTACATGATTATCGCATTGTGGGTGCACTGTAATCACTGCAAACTGTGCCTCAGGGAGACTCCGGTAGGGGTCATTCCTGTAAGTCCACTTGCTGTTAAATACTGCACCCCTACAACATCATGGAAATCTTAGGGTGGCAAAAAAGAACTCCCTCAAATGGTGCAACTTTAGGTTCAGGTAAAACTTAATTTCTTGACTGTGTCTATAAAAGAATGTCCAAGAGCATAGGGCAGGTCCCGAGAGCAGATGCCTATCCCCAGGGATGTCACCTTGGTGTTGGCTGCATTAGGTTTCTGCCATATAGGTCCCACCTACAGGTTATACACAGCCTCCCTGAAGTCCTCGTCTGACCCACTAAAACGCAGATAAATGTGTATGGCATTGAAATTGAGAGCTTGACTTCTCAGAAGGTCAACAGCAGGCCTAATATACATATATGTTGAACAGAGGTGGCCTCCGAAGTATTCTGCATACAGTTCTTTGCTTGTGTCTTTTTCTAGGTTCTTACTATACCAAGGCAAGGCCCTTTTCTTAAATAAATTGAGAACCTAAGAGGTACTCCCATGCACACACAGACACCACCAACGCCATGCACACACGGAAACCACCACTGCCATGCACACACGGACACCACCACTGCCATGCACACACAGACACCACCACTGCCATGCACACACAGACACCTCCACTGCCGTGCACACACGGACACCACCTCATTATGCAGGAACTGCGCCTCTCGCCCCTTTATGATGTCTCGGGGGCGTAAAAGAAAAATTTTATTACATCGCAACACCTCGCAAGCTGTGTTTTTTAAATTATTTTTTAGCCTCCTTACGGTTTGTGGCATATTGAATTTTACATTATCTGTTATTCTATTAACCTACCTATGTCCTGTCCCGTCCCCCCCAGCCCACTTCCATCTTCTAAGTAATGAACCTCTTTTTGAAAGGCCCACACGGACACCACCACTAACATACACACACGGACACCACCACTGCCATGCACACACAGACAACACCACTGCCATGCACACACAGACACCACCACTGCCATGCACACACGGAAACCACCACTGCCATTCACACACGGACACCACCACTGCCATGCACACAAGGACACCAGCACTGCCATGCACACACGGACACCACCACTGCCATACACACACGGACACCACCACTGCCATGCACACACAGACACCACCACTGCCATGCACACACGGACACCACCACTGCCGTGCACACACGAACACCACCTCATTATGCAGGACCTGCGCCTCTCGCCCCGTTATGATGTCTCGGGGCGTAAAAGAAAAATGTTGTAACATCGCAACACCTCGCAAGTTGTGTTTTTAAAATTATTTTTTACCCTTTTTACGGTTTGTGGCATATTGAATTTTACATTGTCTAATATTTTATTAACCTATGTCCTGTCCCGCCCCCCCCCACTTCAAATAAGGCATACAATCTACAACATATCACTCTGCACTGCTACAAGTTAAACACTTGAGGTCATTGACTATATCTGTTGGCTTCCATTACAAAGGTGTAGCGAACAAGGCCTATATTTATTCAGCACAGCAAAACTAGCACTCTATATTACTGGTAACTTTGCTTGGCATAAGCAACAGCTAACCATTCACAAACAATGTTTATATACCAATTGCAAATAAAAAAGTTAATGCAAAGCATTGTCATTTACAATGCCAGTAACTCAAACTTTAATGCTGCGAGACCTATTGCATTGCAAATGCTTGTTTCTACCTGTTGTGACGTATTGGAACTATTTAACCAGTCTGCTGATATTTACAGCGTATTTAGCGTGTTAATAATAAACAACACTTGTCCAGTAAAAACGGCACAAATTTAAATATTTGGCTGCTAGTCACAGAACAACGTTTACATGATGGAAATTACTGATCTATTAATTTTTATCATTGTTCTACAACATTGTTTTAGGGAACTCTTATAGCGCACTGTCAGGTCAATGTTCCATAATAGCAGACAATGATAGTAGACACAGTAAGTTGTTTAGTTCATAGTGCAGTGGTTGTGGTGAGACCAAATAAAAAATATCATAACCGGTCAGTGCATCAAATATACAGAATCCTATTCATTACCTCAAGAGTATTCAGAAAAAAGGGGACCATCATATGTCTACACACAGGGCATCATACTCCAGTTCTTTGTACCCTCAAAGGGTTATCTCAACAGGTCTTCATGAATTAATTGTGCTTAGTGGGCCTAGGCAATTAAGGTGACATCCAGGGAATTGGTTCATTAAGTCCCTCTTTGTCACTGTTTAACTTGTAGGCCCACTTCTGCTCCTTTTTAAATAGGAATTTACCAACATCAGGGCAAGATTCTGGTATCATGGGCTGTTCAAGAACGGTCCAATAAAAATCATTTGGACCATGCCCGACCTTGAGGAAATGTGATGTTAATCTGGTCGCTTGTTTTCGGCAGCGTAATGTACTCTTGTGTTCCAATATTCTTGTCTTCATTTTCCTTGTTGTCATGCCCACGTATCGTTTGTCACAAGCACAGGTTATTAAATAAATTAGGTTCTCACTATTGCAGTTTGTGAATCTGAGTTGTTCCCAGGGTCTAGTGGTACCTAGTGGTACCTATTTCCACTGATGTTGATTTGCACGTTTGTGGGCATACAGAGCCCTCAATCTTTCTTTATATGAGAGACATTCATTGTTATCCCTATACTCACAAAGAACCTTCGCATTCCATCTTGATATGGCCTCCAATTGGGGTCTAACATTCGAGGATGCAGAAGTCCAAAGCATCCTCGATGAAAACCCTAGTTTACTGGAAAGTATCCCTGTGGCAGTTAGTACTAATGAGGAGGGGTAAGCCAAAGTCCTGGTCCTTAAAAAATCCTACTCTAGAACAATAGTCCATGGGATCGCGATGGCAGAATACCTTCGCGGCAACTGTGCACCTTCAGGCCTCATTGTTAACAACGCACCTAGACTTTTCCCTGACGACAAAGAGTTTATCAAGGACTGGTCTATGATAGCCTGGGGGTGTAAACGAGATTGGCTCGTTCTCATTATAAAAACAGCGAAGAGAGTGGCTGATAAAATATTAATCGAAATACAGGTACTTGAAGGACAGATTAAAATAACATTGAAAAGCGGCTTATTTAAGAAAGGGCAGGATGACAGTGATAAGAATAATAAAGATTACAAAGAAACAATTCTGTTCGCTAAGTTGGAGAAATTTAAAAAAAGATTTGGCAAAATTCACCACGGAAAAGGTATATCCCTATACAAGCGAATCCTACACTGCACCTGTTTTCAACCGCAAAGGGCGTAGGGGCGGCTCAATGTATGCTACTTCCAGCTCTGATGACGCCTCAAGTGACTCTGATACCTCTCAGAACAATGCTACTAACAACACACAGGGGGTCGTGGAAATCTCAGGAACTGGAGAAGTGGGTTCCGCAATCAAAATCAATATCAACCGTGGTGACAACCCAACCCATGGATGTATGGGCCTTCTTATCCTCATTAAATGCGCCAGTTCTGTCCCCCACTAATGCAACAAGGCCCGGGCATGCCTCCTTTTTAAGGGTTTGGCCCAAGACGGTGGAGAGGCAGGAGGAGATTAGGACCAGTACAACAGGTCCATTGGGCTCCGACAGCACAACCGACAATGGACTTACGCAGCTGGAAGAAGGTCCCCCAAGAAACAGCAGGAACAAGCAACACGACAGCCTTGTGATGAATCTTAGCTCTCATGTACTGTCGAACGATGAAGAAAGCCTGTTAAACAAAGGTCTAGGCTTTGTATCAACACAAAAAGGAGACTTTTTCCAAGCTCAGATTGAATTAGCAAACGTTTTTTAGAAAAATTAGGCTCCATTATTTCTTTGCTAAACAACAGGGCACTGAAATACAAAATTACGACAAGAACACCGGTCTAAAAAACCCTTCAACATTCAACCCACCCAGTGTCGGTTTACCTCCTAAGGTGTTGACATTTGAGGAAGCGGTAGAGAATGATATTCACCATCTTTACCAAACTGAGAACAAGCACTTCCGCAATTTGTCAAAAAAGGAACAGTCGGCTTTGCGTTCATTAACATCGATCAAAACATTATAATAAGGGCGGGCCATTGTCATATTGGATGCTGACACCTACAGAAATGAATGTTTGAAACAACTAGGTGACCGGAAGGCATACTGCCCCCTGACGGAGGATCCTACTGAAAGACTCAAGACCACCATTAGTCATATGGTGGAGGAAGCTACCTCTGAAGGGTGGATAACATCACAAGAAGGCCAGTACCTTCAAACCACCCACCCGGCCATTCCTTATTTCTACTGCCTCCCTAAAGTTCACAAACCCCTGAGACCACCACCGGGGCGACCTATTATTTCTGGAATTGGTTCCGTCTTGGAACCGCTCTCTACCTTCGTGGAAAACTTTCTAAACCCGATGGTTAAAGAGATGCCGACGTTCCTTCAGGATACCAAAGACATATTGAGGCTACTTCCAGAAATACAATTTGACACCAACACTGATATTTTGGTTTCCTTTGACGTGGAGTCGTTATACACTTCGATACCCCAAACGGAAACACTCGAAGTTGTGGGTCACCTATTGGAACAACGGGACCTCCAATACATCACGCCTGTATCATTTATTATGGGCTTGGCAGAAATAGCGATGAAGGACAACTATTTTAGGTTCAAAGACACTACCTACCTACAAACATCTGGGACCAGCAGGGGTAGTGTCTTCGCTCCTAGTCTCGCTAATCTGTACGTACACAACTTTGAAGAAACGGAGGTACTAACACCTACCAATCCTTATCTATTGTCCCTCCAAACATGGAAGCAATATGTAGATGACATTCTGGTCATATGGCGAGGGACTGAAGAGGATTTGCTGTTGTTCCACCAATGATTAAATACACGCAACCCATATTTGAAATTCATTGTGGAGTACAGTAGGACAGAATTAGCATTCCTAAACCTTAAGATCATAGCTACTTCGAATGGTGTAGAATCAGAATTGTATATGAAACCGATGGCAAGGAATGCTCTTCTGAGCTATGAGAGCTGCCATCCGAAGGCCCTGAGAGACAACTTGCTGTTTGGCTAGTTTCTCAGTGTCCAAAGAAATTGTTCTAACAAAGAAGCATTTAATCTCATGCAAAGAATCTGGAGGAGCAATTGTGTGAAAAGGGATACCCTAGAAAAGTCATCCGCCAGTCAAAGAAGAGGGCGTCCAACAATCATTGTGAGGCCCTTCTCAAAATAAATCCACCCAAAGAGAAGTCGAGGCGCATCACATTTGTGAATACTTTCAATATTAGATCCAATCAGGTCCAAAAGATCATTCGAAGACATTGGTCGATATTGAACACAAGTGGGGATGACATACCTCAGCCCTTATTTGCTTTCAAGATAGGACAGAGTCTGAAGGACCAGTTGGTCCATACATGACCAAAGAATAAGGAACCAAGACAGGTGGGCACCTTATGGAACTTGCCGCCAGTACAAGGCCATCATCCATGCGGGACATGCTCTGTATGCCCACAAACACGCAAATCAACATCAGTGGATATAGGTACCACTAGACCCTGGGAACAACGCAGATTCACAAACTGCAATAGTGAGAACCTAATTTATTTAATAACCTGTGCTTGTGACAAACGAAACGTGTGCATGACAACAAGGAAAATTAAGACAAGAATATTGGAACACAAGAGTACGGTACGCTGCCGAAAGCAAGCAAGCAGATTAACATCACATTTCCTCGAGGTCCGACACGGTCCAAATGATTTTTATTGGACCGTTCTTGAACAGCCCATGATACCAGAATCTTGCCCTGATGTTGGTAAATTCCTATTTAAAAAGGAGCAGAAGTGGGTCTACAAGTTAAACAGTGACAAAGAGGGACTTAATGAACCAATTCCCTGGATGTCCCTTTAATTGCCTAGGCCCACTAAGCACAATTAATTCATGAAGACCTGTTGAGATAAATCCTTGAGGGTAGAAAGAACTGGAGTATGATGCCCTGTGTGTAGACATATGATGGTCCCCTTTTTTTGAATACTCTTGAGGTAATGAATTGGATTCTGTATATTTGATTCATTCAACACTGCTGCACTGACCGGGTATGATATTTTTTATTTGGTCTCACCACAACCACTGTACTATGAACTAAACAACTTACTGTGTCTACTATCATGGTCTGCTATTATGGAACATTGACATGACAGTGTGCTATAAGAGTTCCCTAAAACAATGTTGTAGAACAATGATAAAAATTAATAGATCAGTAATTTCCAAAATGTAAACGTTGTTCTGTGACTAGCAGCCTAATATTTAAATTTGTGCCGTTTTTACTGGACAAGCGTTGTTTATTATTACACAACAGGTACAAAAAAACTACAACTCCCAGCATACCTGCACATCAGGTGACTGGTATCATGTGCTTTGGAGTTGACCCTGATTGTAAACTAGACATGTGCCTCTATACTTGAACATTTTCTTAAAACTACCGTTTAAACAATGGTATCTTGCTTAAAAATCAATTTATAAATATTTTCCATCGCATTTATGCTGTTCTTTGGCCAGCGGCCGATTGTGTAAATTTGGGCAGATTCAAGCTGAAGGGCACTGTTTATTATAAAGACACTATATGAACCATTGAGACGCTGTGGAAATCGTTAGTTTGGGTGAATATTTAACATAAACGCCATTGCAGACATACTAATAAACCACAACTCCCAGCACACCTGTGAGTCATGTGATCGGAATTACGTGCTCCAGAGTTCTCTCTGGTTTTAAAATGGAGCCTGCCCACTATCTGGTGCCTACCCAGACAGCACAGAAGACTGTGCGGAGACACCGACGGATAGGTAGGTCCCTCTGAAGTAGCACGATTTGATCTATTAGGCTATTTAACCTGCTTGGTTCGAAGTATGAGGAAAGGCAGTTTACGCTGTTTTGTACTATGGCGAATAAGGTGGGGCTGTCATGACTAACGCAGGGTGGCATTAGGCTTTTATTAGGCCACTCGCACATATCGGGTTCTTAGTGGCCCGACAATCTTGGTGAGCGCGCTGTATGGTTCGTGGCTCTTCCTAGATGGGAGAGCCTTTCCCCTATTGACATGATGCGAGTAATTGGCATTTATTACTGATTCTTACATTGCCTGCAGTTGTGTGGGAATACCCCATTCATATGGTGGTCGCTGTGATTGTGAAACGATAAACAGCGGTTTCACCATTTTTATTGTTGGGCATACCGTGGTAAATGCCTGATCTGGTTTGTTAAAACTAGCTGAAGTACAATAATGACATTTCTTTTTTCATGCTCGTTATAACTGTGAGCAAAGTTACCCGCTCATAGGGGATAAGGAGTACAAAAATATAGATATTCGTGAATGTAGCCTTAGGCTATAACACGTCTTTGTCTTAAGCCCAGTTTGTACAAGCATCCATTTACCTGCATTTTTTACGAATTGATGGTAGCGAATGGGTAAAACAAAAATATTTGCTTCTAGTATGGCGATATCTTGTTAGTGGACCATACTTGATTCTAATAGCATCTAGAGATGATAATTAGCCTACTATGTCATTCGGCATTTGTGGCTTAAAGCGCTTTAATTCGATTTTGTTTTTAGTTTTGGGATAAATGATTGTCTCTCTGTTTTTAATTTTAAATTTAGAGCGGTGCTCCTCTTAACCTGAGCTGCTGCCAGGTGGGGTGAAGCGCTATCACCACTACAAATGGGTGAGTGGCTTAAACTAATAAATCAATATGTAACAAATGTTTTGACTATGATATACAGTGATATTTATTATGATACACTGACCACTTGAATGTGTTTTGATTGTCACATAATACTGTCAATTTGTCTTTGTCCTTTTTCCATGTTTCTCCTGTGGGTGTCGTGTCTACAACATGATACGGTAATAGTATGTGGTGGAGTATGAAACCTGAATATTGCAGGTGCTATTGATTTTAATTTTCACGTTATAAGCAGTAGTTACCATCAGGTTCTGAAGAAAGCATCGGAACTATTCCAACCTAATGCTGAAACATGTCGACCAATTGCTTACAGATATTTTGTTAAATCTGTATTTTCACCATATTTTTTAGATTTGGACAATTGAGAGATATCATTAAAATTAACAATCTACTCAGTTGATCCAATTTTAACTTTATCCACATTGTTTTTCACTCACTTTTTTGCACTGCTTATTCAATAGCCACAAAATATATTTACATTTTCTTGAAGTGCCACCCTTCTTGATAACACATACTTATAAGAACTACACATAGCCTTGAGAAAATCAGTAGGCTGTGTTGTTTGTCTTGTCTCCTGGGCAAGGAGAACCCAAATGATGTTAAAAAGGGCGGTACAGAACAGCTACTGATGGGAATATTTGCCCATGCCCTTGAGTCTTGACTCAGCAGCTATATGTCACACTTCTTTGCACTTTTGGTTTCCACCACTTTATTTGTACTATGTTGAGGTCTGTGTCCACAGTTGAGTCATATGGCTTTTTGACCCCTAGATACCAGTTGTGTTAGGAACTGAAGAAGATCGCATTCGCTCGATTGACCTGATCTGTGAGGTGTTACAGGGACAGTCGTCTGCGAAGGCAAGCAGCAGTGATGTTGTGACTCCCACACAGGATACATAAACTTTTGGATCTCCATGTGCTGGGAACATTTTGGCTTGTTTTCCAAAACAACTGAAATTGGAATTTTAAACACATTTTTTATTTTCTCGCTCTTACAGAGAACCATTGCTTTCAGGTGTACTCAGCTGCTCAAACTATAGATGAACATATTTTAGAGGACTTATAGAGCTTTTTACAACATATAAAGGATTTATAACGTTTTTAAGCATTTTTTATACTTTTAGAAAATGCTATTCTGAACATTTAACAATGTTTTTATGATTGATTATAAGGACATTCCCTTTTTATTTTTGCAGTATATTGTCCATTCGGATCAGGAGTGGGTGTTATAAATCGCAATATACCCCAATAAAGGGCTTGTGTAGTCTCCTATCCTTTTACCAACATTTACCCTGTCATTGTACTACATAACGGTTTTTGTTGCTGACCTTTTACCTAGTTAGGTGCTACATAAATGTTGTGTGGTTTTCCCCAAAAACTAGCCTCATTTATTATCCCTGAGGATTCTCAGAATCACAGCAGGATTACCATCTTCTGCATAATAACTGTGTATAAGTTTCATCCCCATCGTCATCCTTTGCAGATATGACACAGCAAGGTAAAACCCTGAGGGTACCTTTTGGGTATATAAGCCCCATATCTTTGCTGGGGCAGGCAGAGGAAAAAGACTTCCATGCTAACATGCTGACAGAAGACATTGAGGTTCCTGCATGCAAACACTCCAGCACTCAGTGGCCTGACATCCCTTGTGGGGTGTCTATCTCAAGATCAAGACAGGCCCCTTCACTCTCCCACATCAGGTAATGTGGTTGGCTCTATCCTAAGGGGATTCTTGGCTATACACCTACATACATGTTAGGTACATTGAGGTACATCTATTTAGGGTTAACATTGTAACGAGTATGCATTATTACTGTCATGTATTTATATGCCACTAGATATCCATTGTTTTAGCATTATGGTAGAATTCTGTCATCTATTTACCGTTGGTGATTATACCGGTTTGCATCTGTTTATGTCATATGGTTGTTGCAGCACACGTATTTTACGCTAGAACAGGGGTCCTCAACCTTTTCTGTACTGAAAGTATTTGTACCAACATTCACAGTAACACAGTGAAAACACCACAAACTGACTCCACAACTACACAAGACCAAAACGACAAAACCGCAACATACAAAGTGCAAGAATATGGTTTCAAAAGAGTTCTTAAGGTTGCAATAAAAGTTCTTTAGGTTGCGATAAAATAATCCACAGTTGCGTGAAAAGTTCACAGTTGCGTCACGTTTCAGACACAGTACCTTTAGTTGCGACAAAGTTCAAAAAGCAGAAGCTGGTGCGGTGGAAAACAAGCGATGCGTTGCTCCTAAGACCCTGGGGAGACGTTTGTGACAGCCCCGCTGCAGCAGCGGGCGTGTTGTGATGAATCCGGTCTGTATGGGAAAGAAGGCCACTTGTATGGATTCCGGTGCATAGGTTCTGTAAGAAGTTTGTTCTCGCAAAGGCACGATACGACGATCTTTGGAGTTGTGACGATCTCCGGGGCGACGATGCGCAGACCAGCGATGATCTTCTCTCTCGCAGCTCCTCGATGCTATGGCTTTGGCGATGACTCTCGCAGCAGGCAGTGCGGCGATCTCACCCAGCGACGACAGGCTGTGCGACGACACTCGCAGTGATGTTAGACTTCCCGCACCGAACGGGTGCGTCCCGCAAATGAAGGATGCAACGGCTCTGACAGCGGCAACAGGCGCTGCGATGATCTCGACCATCGTAGCAGTGGGAATTTCCTCGCACTGTCGGGGATGCGCTCCGCAGCGAGCGATGCGATAACTTTTCTGTAGCAAAGTCTCTCAAGCTTAGTTTCCAGCTTCCCTGCACAGGACAACTTCCAGAGGCACCACACATGGTCCACACACTCCAGGAAGGACAGACCTCTCTCAGTAGAGCTCAAGGGAAGCTGGGGGTGAAGTCCTTTTGTTCCTGGGACATCAGAACAGGGAGCCAGCTCTTCTTCTGGCCCTTGGGGATTCTTTCAAGCAAGGGGACACAGCACAAAGCAAAAGTCCTTCCCTCTCCTTGGCAACAAAGCTACTGCAGGTCAGTCCTGGCAACACATCAGGGCAGTCTTCCTTCTTCAGTTTTCCAGCTTGATCCTTGGCAGAGGTTCCTTCTTGATTCCAGGATGATCTAATTTTTGGTTGTCAGGGGTCCTGTACTTATACCCCTAAAAGTCTTTGTTCTCTTTGTGCAAGTGGGCCCTGAGCCCGGTCTGAACCAGTTCTGGGTGTTTCTTGAGCACTTTGTTTTCCTGGCTTCTCCTTTCCTTTCAGAGTGATGGGCAGGGTCGTCAGCAGCCCAGCAGGAGGTGGAGCCAGCATTGTGGAAGGCAGGCACAGCCCTATTCAGGCCCAGGTGCTATCTCCTCCCACCACCCACCACTCAAGATGCAAATGCAGTCATTCAGCCTACGACTGACTCAGCCAGCCCCCTGGGGAATCCCCAGCCCCTGTCACTCTCAAACCAGACAGTCAATACACAAACAGGTCCCGCCACACAGGAGGGTCAGACAAGAGAACAGCAACTTTCTAAAAGTGCTGTTCTCAAACACAGGATTTAAAAACAACCTTTCCTAAAAGATGTGTTATTACATTCTAAGTTCAGAGATACTAGACTCTTATGTCCTATCTTGTTCCTATGGGAAGAAATGCAGGTAGACACTGTAGCCAGCATCCCACATGTTAACCTATGGAGCAATATAGCCTTACAATAGTGAAAAACGAAAATGGCCAGAGCATGTCACCTGCACCAGTACAGGCTCTACCTTTCACATATACTGCACCCTGCCCAGGGTGGTACCTTGGGCTTTCCATAGGGGTGACCAATGTGCACAAAAAGGAAGGGTTAGGACTGGTCAGTGGGGACACTGACCAGGAGGACATGGCAGTTCACAGACTGCACACAGGCACTGCGGTGGCAGGCCTGAGACACTATTTTAGGGCTACTCATGCGGGTGGCACAATCAGTGCTGCAGGCCCACTAGTAGCATTTGTTATCACCATCCCTGGCACAGCCAGTGCACTTTACTAGGTACTTCATGGTAACAGAAATATGCCAATCATGTAGATCCAATCACAATAACAATTTACACAGAGAGCGTATGCACTTTAGCATGCTCCTCGCGACAGATGATGGAATGGCAGAGAAGACTGAGCCTCTCCCTGACCACCTGTCTTCTAAGTAGCATGATGGGTCAGTGGACAGTGAAAATCGGTCCCCTGCCCTAAGGCCTAAACAGCAGAGGGACTGCCTCCAACTGTTGGAGCAGTTTGCTACTCTGTTCTCTCTGACCCCTGGTATCACTCAGTGGTGTGTCCATGATGTGGACACTGGGGACAGTCCTCCTGTAAAACACAAAATCTGCATGTTGACTGAAAGGGTCAAAGCTAGCATGTAGGAAGAAGTCTCCAAGATGTTGGATCTAGAGGTGATTGAGCCCTCAAACAACCCTTAGGCTAGCTCAGTGGTCTTGGTGCCGAAGTTTGACGTACCGAGTGCCACACTCGAAAACTGGTTTTATGTGGACTATCAAGGGCTCAATTCAGTCACAAAGATTGATGCACACACCATCCCCAGAGCTGATGTGCTCATAGATCATTTGGGAGCTGCCAAGTACCTTAGTATTTTTGAATTAATATCTGGATACTGGCAGACCACCTTAACTGGTGAGGCCAAGGAGAAGCAGGCATTTTCAACACCAGAGGGGCACTACCTGTTCTGGGTGATGCCCTTGGGTTGGGAAATGCTCCTGCCACCTTTCAGAGGTAGGTCAACCAGGTGTTGGCCGGAGGATTTCAGGGCCACCCACCTGGACGATATTGCAGTGTTCAGTGCCACTTGGGAGGAACACCTGTACCACCTCTGGAAAGTGTTGAATGCCCTGCTGGGGCCAACAAGTGCCAGATCAGGCAGTGATCATTGGTGTACCTAGGGCACCAAGTAGGCAGAGAGCAGGTGTCACCTCTACAGCCTAAGATTGACACCATTCTGGCTAGGGAGCCCCCAAGACTTCTTAGGTCTCACCGGGTACTACAGGAGGTTTGTCAAGGGATATGGTACCGTTCATGTCCCCTTGGCTGAGCTGACTTCCAGGAAGCAGCCCAGGAAGATAAACTGGACTGACACCTGTCATAAAGCTTTTGATGCCTTGAAATCTGAAATGTGCATGGCACCTGTGCTCATGGCACCCAACTTCTCAAAAAAATTTGTGTTTCAAACAGATGCTTCGGAGCATGGTGTGAGGGCTGTTCTCTTACAGCTAAATGATTATGGCCTAGACAAACCTGTAGCCTTAGTAGGAGGTTACTTCCCCAGGAACAGAGGTGGACTGTGATTGAGCATGAGGATTTTGCTGTGGTCTCGGCGCTGAAGAAGCTGAGGCCCTACTTGCTTGGGACTCACTTCCGGGTACAGACCAACCACAGGCTCCACAGATGGTTGATGCAGATGAGGGGTGAGATCCCAAAACTGTTGAGGTGGTCCATTTCGCTACAGGGGATGGACTTTACGGTGGAACACCGACTTGGTGCAGAGCACGAGAATGCTGACAGTCTGTCCACATTTTTCTGCGTTAGTGAAGATAGGGTGGTTAGTTCGCCCCACATTTCAGCTGGAGGGGACACTTGTTAGATCTAGCCTCCTTGGTGTGGGTTTCCCTTATCTATCTCTTTGCCTCTGCCTCCTGTATTTTTGCTGTGTGTTGAATTTTGTTTTTGCTGGTCTTGATGCTTTGGACACTTTGCCACTGCTGATCAGTGCCAAAGTGCAAGTGCTCCCTCTATAAATTGTGAATATGGATTGGTGTTTCCCTGATTGGCTTATGTGACTTTCTACTAAGTCCCTAGTATAGTGCAGTATTTGTACCCAGGGCCTGTAAATCAAATGCTGCAAGGAGGCCTGCAGCACTGATTGTGCCACACAAACACCCTTTCAAAGGGGTCTCAGACCTGCCACTGCAATGTCTGCAGGCAGTTTCTCCTGCCATGTGAACCTGATATTTGCACCCACTTGCTAGGCCCTAACCTTCCCTTTTATCAAATGTAAGCCACCCCTAAGTTAGGCAATAGGCACCCCTGTGGGCAGGGTGCAGTGTATGTGAAAGGTAGGACATGTACTGATGTATGTGACATGTCCTGATAGTGAACTACAGTGTGTATTGCTTTTCACTATTGAAAGGCTATGTGCCCCATAGGATAGATTGGGAGATTACTTATAACATCTTATGAGTATAACTTCCCATTGAGACAAGATAGAAAGATGGAGTTTAGTATGCCGAACTCAGAATATAGAAATGCATCTTTTAGTAAAGATGATTTTTATATTGTGTGTTTGAAAATACCACTTTTAGAAAGTGGGTATTCTCTTGCTTAGCCATCCTGTGCACCTCTGCTTGTTTGTGGATTGACTGTCTGGCTGTGGAGTGACAGGGCTGGGGATGTGCAATCACTATAGACAGCCACAGGGGGGTGTCCTGCCTTTCCTGGATCCATTTCCATGGACATCCTTGCTGGGAGTTCTGACCTGCCAAGAGGTGCCTGTTGCTGTGTTAGCACTCTGGAGGTTGATCCTGCTGTTGGGAGCTGGAAACAAAAATCATCTAAGAGATGTGCGATGCATCCACACCTGTTTCCGCTGCATCACCGCCGTGCTGCTGAAGAAACCAAGGCAGAGCCTGCCTGCAGCTGAAGAAATCTCTGCCCGCTTAATCCTGTGCACCGAAATCTGAGATCACCACACTGATTCCGACGCAGGCCCTTCTGGAAGGCTGCAAGAACCAACGTATTGTGGGACTGCGGTTGGAGAGATTAACGAAGTGCCATTGCAGCCGCTGCTGCACCTAGAACCAACGTATCACAGATTCTCCATGCATCGCACCAGACAGCAAGTCTTCAGAATGCTGGGGCAGCAGTAAGAAACCAATGCACCACTTCCTCGCACAGAAGGAAACTGATGCATCTCCTCCCCTTCAGTAAGGAACCGCTGCATCACCTCCTCTGAAGTAAGGAACCGCTGCATCACTTTCCCTGGGCTTAAGGAACAGACCCATCATCATTCCTACAGCTGTTTTTATTTATGATTGTGACGCATCACAGGTATTTTGTGCTGAAAGTGTTGCATGTATAGTTTGCTATAGACAGAACTGGTTTTACCTTCAAACAAGGCCAAAAAAAAAAAACACAACATACAATAATGAAAATGTGATTCTTAGGTTTAGATAAAGATTACATATTTTCCCAAACTGGTGTGGCTATTTATCAAAAATTACCTCCATTTTGCCCCCATTTGTCATGTACGCACCCTTATGCCACAAATCATATGCAAAATACTAGTGTCAGATGTTGCCATCAATGCAGTCTGCTTACCATGGATTACCCTTATATCAAATGATCTTAGCATGCTAGTATTTTGTCATTGTTGCCGCTTCCCCCTATCCCTTATGTCAATAATTGTCTCCAATGAGCTAGCACCATCAATTTGCCACAGGTACCCCCTATGCCAAGAATGTTCTCAAGTATGCCAGTGACAAACTTTTTCAACAAATTTACCTTACACCAAATATTATCTGAAAATATAATTGTTTACTATGGCTGTGCTGGAGTGGAAATCTGTTTTTTAATTAAAATTCTCAGTTTACCATCATCTGGTCAAATTCCCACTCTTCATTGCTGCTGAGGCAATGGATCATCATAGGAATTATATTCACAGACGGTAATCTATTTTCATTCAATAATGAGAGTTAGTTATGAGTTAAACTGCTTCATTACTTAATTCTTTTAGTAAGTCACCTTTATTTGGTCACATGTTAAATTCGTAAATTTTAATCATTAGAATCTTATCAGAAGTTAATAATCAATAAAAATGTAACACAATGCATCAAGCACATTCAATAAAGGAAAGAAAATCCCTATTCTAGGAATGGGGAGAAAATGGTGTCAGTCAGAAACCATAAAAGTTTTTAGTTCAAGCAAGAGTGAGAGAAAGATCAAGCATAAGAATGAGTTCAATAAATCAAAAATCAATCAAAGTTGAATTTCCCTAAAGGGAAATTTGAGAAATTCAGAGTCTCAGAACAGCGTGGAATGGGTTAAGGAACTGGTTG
This sequence comes from Lissotriton vulgaris, assembly GCF_964263255.1. NCBI lineage: Eukaryota > Metazoa > Chordata > Amphibia > Caudata > Salamandridae > Lissotriton > Lissotriton vulgaris. Next base: position 15,875 of record NW_028250531.1, on the reverse strand, counting down.
TGACAAAAAATGTTAATCCACTCTAGGAACACGCACTGTTATAGACAATACATTCTGAAGTTGTTGCAACATGTTGCTTCTCCTGTCTCCAATCATACAATCAGCACTCAATGCTCGAGTCTAGTGGGAACAGGATCACTCTGCTTTTTCTCGCAGGAATACAATAGACCATAGACAGCAATGTTGAGTTTGAAACTGAGCTGTATCATTTCTAAGTGCACATGGGTAATTTTCCCATTCAGGTCTACTTTCTCACCTGTAAACTACATTGCTAACCTTCTAATATATCAAGTTTATTTGGTTGCTAACAATGGTCAATGTAGAAGTTGAAACATCTATATAACAATAAGAAAACTGTCAGCACAGCAACAATTCATTCTTCTTTAGAAATACTTTGTCGGGGGGGGGGGGGGTAAGAAGCCCAGATGAAGCTGGGCTGACCTTGTGCAGCCATTTGACCATGTTGTTTTGCAAGCTCCCGATATGCGTTTATATTATTTGTGTGCACAGGCGCAGTTTGCGCATTATTGTTTTCTTCCGCAACCGGTTCTACCACATACCTCGATTGAGTTTGATGCAATACTTCTCATGCCGCTTGTGGTGGCAGCACTTTCAGGGGGAGGTGGGGGTCCCAGAACAGAGATTAATCCAGTGCAGTGTACTGCATGGGCCTGGCGGGCCCTTGCTAAAAGGGCACAGCTGGACTACCTATATGCCCCGACATTACCAATAGAGGCGCACCCAGATCTTTCAGCGGCGCAAGAGCAGTCTGCCCTACGAGCGCTAGAGGCAGTTGGGGTTATGCAGATGGGTGATCTGTACAAGCAGGGTCAGTTCTATTCATTGCTAGATATACAAGCGGGTTGGACGCATGGCTTGATGCTTGGATTTACATACGTAAGGGTGCGGCAGGTGGTCAGAGCTGTTCATCCTCATTTGCCAGCTGAGCCGCAGACCTTTGGTGCGCTGCGAGTGGTACTAGCTGGAGAAGAGTGCCAAGGTCTGATTACCAAGTTATATGATGCGTCACAGCATGACAGGGAGCCGGCGGAGCACCCTTCCTATCTTAAATAGAGTGTAACGCTGGGGCCCACCTTATCTCTTGACCACTGGAAATTCTGCTGTGCGTTAACTGGGCATCTCACCACTAACTATAATCTCTGCATAATACAGTTTAAATTCTTGCACCAGTTTTATTATACTCCAATGCAGCTGTGGAAATTCGGGCTGCGTGACACTGCATGTTATGTGAGGTACGAGCAGGCTGATGCTGTTTTTTTACACCTGGTGTGGCAGTGTGCAGGGATAGCTGCTTTCTGGGTTAATGTCACGATATTGTGTTAGAACGAAGTTAGAGGTATGCCTGCTAGGTAATGTGAAGTATTTGAAACCTTGCAACCGGCGATTGGTTGCTATCTCAACTCCATTGGCCAAGCGAGCTGTAGCGCAGTGCTGGGGAGCAAACGGTACGCCCACGGTACAGAAATGGACCCGGGATCTAAGTTACTGTAGGGAACAGTTGGAAGCCAATGCTGAGGAGTTACCCAAGACATCAGAACCCAAGCATTTCTGGGCCCCACTGACAGTGCACCAATTGACTCACCCTGATTTGTAGAGAGATGTGTGCCCCTTTGGGGTGGCCTTATTAGAAGATCATGTAGCGGTGACAATTTATATGCATTATTTCCCATGTGTGTCTACAATACTTAGAATTCAACCACTGTATGATGTACCATCACCTTAGTGCCGGGAGTGGGGTGGGGGTTGGGGAGCGGTGTTCTTATGAATGTTTGGAGTTCTTTTCTTGGTTAATTTAATTACATTAAATTAATTGCGCAATGTTTTTCTTAGAAAAAATGGCCTGTATAGATATTTGCTAATGCTGCCCAGTTTGTCCCCCGATTGTGGATTGTGTATTATGATTGCAAGCTACTTAATAATAAAAATTTACAAAAAGAAATTCTTCATCTTTATGGGTGAACTCCTTCTTTACCTCACTAAGTGACAAAATTCTAATCATTTGTTAACAGTCTTTGTGTAAATAGAAACAGTTTCAGAGTTAGATGAAAGCATGTATGTGACTATTATTTATTATTTTAAATAAATGTTCATGGAAAGGTAAAGAAATAACCATTTTTTTACATCTAAGTGTTTCCAATCATGTCAGCTTTTCAAGCAATGTTGCTTCAGCCATTTGAGGCCTTGTATGAGTAAATATGATTGCCTACTACAATTTTTCATGTAAACACATTTTACTTTTCATTGAAGTCTACACATTAATTTTGCACATTTATTTATTAAAAGCTGAATTATTTTCTCAATAATATTAAACATGCCTACAAGTCCCCCCTCTGATGGTTATCTAACCATCACATTTCCTTCGCAAATTAATCTTTAGAGTTCACTCTCATCCTCAGTTGAGTCTTTTCTCTCTCTTTTCAAATTCTGAGATTTCTTTAACGTCTTGTATTCTCGACTGATCTGATCATTTGATTCTAAATCCTTGTTTATCTGTCTGTTTCCCGCTCTGATCTTCCTTCTATTGAAATATTATCTACAACTTTTTTAAAATGCATACAAGGTCAGTAAGCAAAACCTTACTATTAATGCTGCACAAATATAGCCTTCAGAATTCCTCCTTCAGCAGCAGCAAACCAATTTTCAATAGTAGAAATTCCTTTTCCTGAATTTTCTTTCATTCCAGGAGTCTAAAACAATTGTACCTCAGGTTTCAGATGAGAAATTGTATTAGCAAAGTCTTGAAATTTTCGTACTTTCACCAGGTATGTATGAGCAGCAATTCTGATCTTTCAGCATCTTGTAGAATTCACCTTTCCCTGAAGATAAAATGTCTAACACGAGGGGATTTTTGTAAAACCATTGGTCCAATAGCCACTATTTCTGTATTTACAACTATCAAAGCTCTGGAAGTTTTGTTTGGCAACTTATCCACAGCTGTTGAAGGCTCCTACTGGTGGTATTATTGCTCCTAAAATATATCCAACTAGTTGTGTTGCATCAGCTATGCTATGTGCTTGTTTGTGTGATGGTGTGATTGTTAGTGCATCTCTACTATATATGATACATTTTTTTGAACTAGCAAATCTAAATAACCTCCCAATCAACTGGTAATTGAAATTAAGCATCCTGTCCTCAAACAAAATGAACACCAGGAATGACTGTTTCTTCTCCTTTCTAAGGTTGCCATGCACCACTCATAATTTCAAATGTGAGTTCCCAACTACTAATTCCTACATGTCTTTTCTATTTTGGTTTCTTTTTTTGTAAATGCATATTTTACCTTGTGTATCCTATCCAGTTTTAGTTTGAGATAGATCATTTTCTTGTTAAATTAATCTTCTTTCTTACAAATGTTTTTCAAAATATCTTCCTCTCTATTTTTACCATGGAAAATGGTTGCACTACTTACCTCTAATGTCACAATGAATACTTTCTCCAAGGATCTCATTTAGCACGTTACATTGTTTCTGTAAGCCTTAGCACTACCTATGGGCATGAATGGTTTAAATTAATAGCAAGCTGTGTCCTTTTCCTTTTCCTGTGGGAGTAAATTCCTGTTCTTCTGTAATGGTGTGCTTGAAAGAACCAAGTCATAATTTGAATAGAAATATTCAAAATGTTCCCTCTTATACACTAAGCTAATCAAAGTACTACATGTGATTGTGTATGCTGGGGAGTTCTGTCAAAAACTGCGTTTGTGTTTTTTTGGGGCCAAATCACCTTCCCTGCTTCGCTGTTGCAAGAGGCGAACTCTGTCATCACCCGGACGCTGCCAGGAACACAGCCAGTGCTGTGGGCTGCAAGTGGCTAGTCTCCCCTGCCGCCACCTGATACACCTACGCGGCCGCCGAGGGGGGGGACTACAGCCCCCAGAAGCCCTAGCGCCATTGTCCCGCCCACATACCACACTCCCGCACCCGGAGGCGCTCAAAGGAGCAGAGCTCACTCGGTGGAGCGGGAGCTCTGTCAAAAACTGCGTTTGTGTTTTTTTTGGGCCAAATTACCTTCCCTGCTTCGTTGCTGCAAGAGGCGAACTATGTCATCATCCGGACACTGCCAGGAACACCGCCAGTGGGCTGTGGGCTGCAGGTGGCTAGTCTCCCCCGCTGCCGCCTGATACACCTACGTGGCCGCCGAGGTGGGACTACAGCCCCCAGAAGCCCTAGCGCCATTGTCCCGCCCACCTACCACACTCCCGCACCCGGAGGCGCTCAAAGGAGCAGAGCTCACTCGGTGGAGCGGGAGCTCTGTCAAAAACTGCGTTTGTGTTTTTTTTGGGCCAAATTACCTTCCCTGCTTCGTTGCTGCAAGAGGCGAACTATGTCATCATCCGGACACTGCCAGGAACATCGCCAGTGGGCTGTGGGCTGCAGGTGGCTAGTCTCCCCCGCTGCCGCCTGATACACCTACGTGGCCGCCAAGGTGGGACTACAGCCCCCAGAAGCCCTAGCGCCATTGTCCCACCCACCTACCACCACTCCCGCACCCGGAGGCGCTCAAAGGAGCAGAGCTACGCCCGGGCAAAGGACGGTCTACGGCCGTCCAAGGCAGGACAAGACTGGGCTGGGCCCCCCACTTATTTCCACCGACAAGCCTGGTAAGACTAGAGAAGGGACTTTTGGATTCATATTTATTGTGTGACTCATGGTGCTTAGTGACTCATAAAGCGAATTTCCTTCTACTTACTCCCTGATTATAATGGCCCATTATTCTGGGAAGGGGAGGAAGTCGGCATCCAGCAGCACGGGGGGCAGCATTACTGACACCCTAGACAACTTCATCACACGAGCAGCCTTTGTGTTGGAGCGAGAGATAGCCCTCACTGAGAAGCGGCTATCTCTGGAATTGACAGGCTCTAAGCGATCCTCCTTGGGTGGTATAAGAAACGCTGTAACACCAGACCATGCTGACACCAAAAGATTGAGTACGATTAGTAATAACTCTCTAGGTAATGGCTTAGATAGGTGTCACCCCACAATGTCTGTGAATACTTCTATTAACACTACATCTTGTGATAGCCTATCCTCGGAGGATTTTCACCCTATTGTGCTGACCAGCAAGAATACTCAGGCTGTGAATGCACCTAAAAATATTTCCACATGTCCTACACATAAGGGTAAAAGAAAGAGGGGAGGGAAGCGCCAATTAGGTAGGAAACCAAAAATACCGAAAACAATGAAAAATCTGCTAAAGCCTAATCTGACTAAAACGAATCTAACACCTAAAACCCCCGCCACTAGTTTGCCTACCACTTTTAACTCCTTATCTAGCATTAGTCTCCAGCCTCTAGCACAAATTACAGATGCATCTAGGGACGCAGCATGTACCTTATCCCAAGTAGAGCAGTTGCTTAAGTCATTCATGCTCCCACTCATTGAGAGACTAAAAATAATAAATGATAAAATGGACAAGATTCAGAAGACCACTGTAGAGAACACACTTGTGTTAGCTAGTATAGCACCCAGTTTGAAAGACGGGGGTACCTCTACAGCCCTAAGTAAACAGGCTAAAATACCTCCCTCCAAAACCTGATTGACTCCATCCAGCACACCGGATGAATTATGGCCACTAAAAAGTAAGGAGGACGTGTTGAAGGGTGGTCAGGAAAAAAAGGCTGCAGAGGGGGGGAAGGACAAAATTTGTAGCCAGAATACCCCTTTACCAACCTTACCATCAACACAGTCTGAGGGGACAAGAAACCTGGTTGAACCTACTAAAAATGTGCTTACTCACCCTATTATCAACGTACCCCCCCCCAATCATCGCCGTTGGTGGTGGTATTAGGAAATGTCCCACCGCTTACTGAGGGAGACAGGGAAGACTGTTATCAGAAAGCAACAATCCAGGTAACAATGTTATAATGGCTCGAAGGGTGTCTTGGCTGGGCAAGTCAAAAAAATCCAAATTGGGCGACTGTATCGTGATCAACTTCAATAGCCCGATAATAGTGGAAAGGATCTTAAGGGAAGCTGCGTTTGGTGGGGGGCCCAGGGGCTCGGGCATTGAGATATTACCATTGGGTTTTTTCTATGGTGCACCAAACCAATTACGATCTGATAGCTGGAATGGGTGGCAACACGTTAGGGTACCCCACCATAGAATACAGCAGGGTGTGGGACAATCATGGGGGAGGATATCAGATGAGCCACACTGGGGTAGACAGGGGTTGCATCGATTTTCTACAGGGCCAAACAGATTTGCAGCACTCTCTGGCCTCAATGAGTGTGACTGACTGTATGGTAATAATAACAGAGCTGTAAAAGCTTGTAGTAGAAGTATTGACCTGCTTCCAGATCAGAATATAACCCAGATAGCGAAGAGAAAACAAGGTGACCAGATAGAAAAGGTCCCAAATGAAGCCCAAAATGAGTCCAGTTCAGTTTTGGAGAAAGTCTCTCTTCCCTCTAACAACATTCTAGACCATGAGGCATACACAAATATACATGAAAACCTGACAAGCCCCTGCACTATCCAAGTCAGCCCCGAAGTTGATGATCCTATGTTGGTGAGGGATGTAGTAAGCGTAAATGCTGCTGCTAAAAGGGAACCATCTGTGCCCCATAGCCATAATGTCGTTGCCCCGCCAGCTGAACCATTACCACCTCGAGGTGCCGTTCGGAAAGTATCTTGGAATATTTGTGGCCTGGAAAGCAAAGTTCCTAACTCTGTTTGGGGGGAGTTTATACAGAACTTTGATATATTATGTATTCAGGAAACTTGGTTTCTGAAAGAAAAACATTTGGATGGCTTTAAGACCTATCATATCCCAGCGGAACGCTCTATCCATGGCAGACACAAAGGGGACATCTGTGTATATGTGACAAACTTGATGAGGGTCCAGAGAATTAAAATGATTAAGAGTACCCCGTATTACCAAATGGTATCGATCATATCACACTCGGGCACAGAACTGCTGGTGGTTAACTTTTATAATAACATTAAAAATACTGACTTCTTAGAAGAGATAAGAAAACTCCAGGAAGACTTAAACTACCTAAACATAGCAAAAGGAAGAGACGCAATTTTGGTATGGGGAGGGGATTTTAATATTAGTGTATGTAACTTGAAGGCTTGCAGATCACAGGAAGTTGGCTGGGGAGATAGTAGAGATAGGAACCACCTTGTACATACAGCCAGAGGGGAAATAATAAATGATATAATGGCCACATATGATCTAGGTTTCACAAATATGATGTGCACCCCGAAGACTAAATTTAGCTCGACATTCATAGCAAGGGGCTTGCAATCTGTTATTGATTTTATCATCCTTCCCACAAGATATTCAAATTGGGTGGAAAAATTTGTGATTCATTCAAATGGCCTTAGTGATCATTTGCCCCTTAGTTTGTACCTAAATCTTCCCGATTGTAATACCGACGTCACCATTGAGTCCCTGGCGTGGTCACAAGAAATAGTACTGGCACCCCAAAATGGTTTTGCACTAAAGTGGGGCAAAACGGACCCAACTAATTTAAACGCTGACATTATATCAAAGTCTTTGTCATCTATCCTGGTGTGCCTAGATGAGGTATCTACAAATGCTGAAATCTTGGATGCCTTTGGGCAGGTAACTACAGTTATTCAAGACTCCCTGACCAAACCAAATACTAAGAAAACAAAAAAGACAAATGGCTGGTTCGACTCCAAATGCACAAAAGCCTACACCTACCTCAAAGGTGCCCTTAGTGCCAAACTTAGGGACTACAGCCTAATTAGGGCTTGTAGAAAGACCTATAATATAGCCCGGACTATTCGTAAAAAAGAAATAAAAGAAGCAGCCTGGCAAAATTTGCTCAAAGCGTCTCAGCTTAGAGACTGTAAATTGTTTTGGCAGGCAGTAAACGCACCCTACTTTACCAAACTAGATACTGTAAGAATTGAAATCGCCATGTTGTGTTTTATCTAGGACTGTAATTAAATATTTCATATTTGTTAATAAGCCAATGCAAACCAAATGCGGCAAGGCTACTTCCTTAAATCCTAGAAAGAACAACGAGTTCTTACAACATACCAAACCTCCAGCAACCTGGGAATTCCCTGTGCTTTTGTTTTGATTTGTTTTAGAACTCCTGCAAACACTGAAAGAACGGTCAGTTCTTAGTGACATCTTTAATTGACGTCTTATGTCCAACCTTACGTCAAACATGGCACATTCCAGGTATAAATATACCAGCGTTTGCCTTAAGCAACACACGGTGGTGTGGAGCAGAGCGGCCATCTGCTTATCCGAAGCCCAGCTGATGTGAGTGCCGAAGGAAGCCGTCCCTCCCATTTGACGTACTGAGAAAGACGCTGTCTTTTTCTCCTGCCGAAAAAAATCCAGCTCCGGTGTTTCCAGTCACCCTCGCGGGTTACTGGGAGATCGAGTCCTGAGAGCGAGATACAAGACTTCCTCCATTCTAAAAACCAAAGTACTGAGCTGATTATATCCTTAGAGAATTCTTGGGTCCGATACTTGGCAAAAACTAACTTAACTTAAACTGCAGACCATCTACTCCTTCCCACGTACTAGGCTTAGGTTAGGTACACCGGGGTAGGCGTATTTAGAAGCACCAGTTGAGTACGTTTAGTCAAGCTTTTATCTTTGTACGTAACTCTATATATTTTATACCTTTTAAGTATCATATGGTTCAGAAACCATATCAATGATTTTACAGTATTATTTCATAATACTCCTTTAACTGTACGCACTTTACTTTATAACAAGTATTGCAATCATAGCAATTCATTTCTCTTGCATGAGAAAGAAGACTGTTCAATAAATAACACCTTTTTATTGAAAACGCCCGTCTCTCTATTTCTCAGTACTCTGGTGAAACTAAGTATGCACAACTGACTGAGTGAAATAGCTATCTATTGTTTTCACACGACTCTGGAGATATACTCCTTATTCTGGGGGAGCAAAGTTGTCATGTTTATGCGTTTGTCAGAAGCTGAATCCCTTCTTGTCTAATCAGGGAAGTTCACTCCTCCCTTTTCATTCGAGAAAGTTTCTAGTGACCTCTGAGCTAGCTGGCAAACCTAAATTAAGTCTAACATATTCATAGAGACCTAGTCGACCCCAGTCCTACGTCTAAACTATTGTTTATGTTATTCCAATGCACAGAGCCTATTGGGAAAATAGGAATTACACTAGAGCCATAGACGAAAGCATGTGGATAGACTTCTTTTCAAATGTATACAAGAAGGAGGAAAGGGATCTGGTGATGCCTGTAGAGGCAAACGAGTTGGACGCACCAGAGCGGTATAATTTCCCGATAGCCATCGAAACTTCATACAAGGAAGTCCTGCACGCAATAAATAACAGCAAAGGAAGTAAGGCCCCGGGCCCAGATGGGATCCCAAATGACATCTTTAAGTTGGCCACTGAACTTTGAGGCCCAACTTGTACACATGTCTTACGGGCCTGTTGTGCTGAAGGTTTTATCACAAGATAAACCATGTCAAAGGTTCTCCGTAAACAGTTCTTAAAATTAATGCATCTGAAATAATATTAATCAGAGCATCTGTTGTGCAAATGTCTAATGGCTGTGCTGTTATAACAATAGTAAAAAAGTGCTGCTACAGTTACAATAGAAGCACTATCACCTGGAGGTATCACTGTAGGAACATTCTCAATTCAGGCAGGCACAACATTAGATAAAACAGATTGTACAATAGGCTGCGTCATCTGTACTGATCTTTCAGTCTGAATCACATTTGGGTCAACAGGGGTTGTAGCCACTGTCTCATTTGATGTTGAAATACTCTCAGTATGTGTTACAGAGGCCGCATAAGGTGGTGGAAACACTGCTAATAAAGCATCCCCAATTTCGTCTCCTGAATAACTCTCGGTATCTGATTTCTTTGCAGCTCCCTCATCATCTTTTCCTTGTGTCTTATTCTTTTTCAACTTCTCGGGTTTTTCAGTAGTAATAGATGGGTACAGTCTAGCCCCCTCAACTATGACTTTGCTCCACTTCTCTTGTTCCACATCCCATCAAGCATCTGCATAATTACACACAGCTCTTTTAGTTTTATTCTGGTATTTCTCTCTCTCCCTAACATGTTGTGTTTTCTCCCAAATATTGAATGCTTCGTACTATGTGGGTCTAGGTGGTGGCTTCATCTCATATAGCGTTTCACTCAATCTTTTAATGATTCTCAGCTCAAACGTACTATATCTTGGAAAACTCAAAGGACCTCCATTTTCTTGCACCATTGACGAAGCCACATACATGTATGCAACACCATATTTGTTGTCATACAATCTGCTGGTGTACCCTTGTAGGTGCCTCGTGACCTTCCTGCACTGGAATTGTTACATCACCTCTCACAAGACTCTTAAATCCTTTAAAACATTTCATGATCCTGGAATTTTCAGCATTTAGCAAATAACGTACTTCAAATCTTCAATTGTTTCCATTCTATTCTGTATACGTCAGATATCTTTTCTCCAATCCTGTTATAGCTTTAATACTTGAAGACTCCTTAACCAATCTCAATCAGGCACTTGCACAATAATTGAACAATAACAGCACAGCACACCTTGTAGTCATCAACCAAAAGCAGTGCGACACTACACCGACAAATCACAGCATGGTGTTAGGGTCGGATTCTTATCCAGATTTTTACTCTTACCAATCTTTATAATCCTTGGTCGACTGGACCGTTTCTTTGTCTGCTAAGAAGTGTAAAGAGAAGATCATCCAATTCCCAATAACTTTATCTGAGACCAAATCAATCCAATTCAAAGGACCACTGACTATAAGATACATTTTAGAGGTTTATTACAAAGCCAAAAATAACTGAACATACAGGCGCCTCAGCAAGAGGTTAAGAAAATAAACAGGCACTAATACAAACATAATCCTACGCAAGAGTCTCAGACGACTCAAAATTATAATCAAGGTGATTTCCAAAGGCAAATAGAACAGTCCCTGCTTGAAGCCTTGACTGCATTTACCAAAAAGAAGAAGAATATTAGTCTGTCCCTACACTAACACTAAGATGACATCCCTACTTAAGATCCTACCCAGGCAAGAGAAAAAAGGTGTCAGCAATGAAGACTTCCTCAGAAGTACACTCACTTTCCATGGATAAGTAGCCTAAGCTACAGAGCTCGTTCTAAGATGCTCCTTTTTGCTTCCCCTCTAGCCCTTCTCTCCTCTCCACCCTCGGGGTACTGTCCCTAATACAAAACCCCAAAAACATTAAACGCTCCCTAAAACTCACCCCTTCGGCAGGTCTTCTCGGCTGTACTTTTCCAACGAAACTCCAACTTCATCCAAAAACCTTTGGTGTGTCCTTGGGTCCCAGGCACCTTCTCCGCCAAAAGTATCGTCTTGACATTCCTGTTGACTCCCACGGTGCTTGCCTCTACCATCGATATTCCTAAAACAAAAGGTTATTCTGCCTAACAAAACGTGTGTCCTTGCACCTGCAACAGAAAGCCTGTGAGCAGATTGACCTTCACACAAACAAATCTGCAATGCAAAATTCAACTTTGAAAAAGGAGCCTTTCCCAAGGAAAAATACATTTTTAGGCCTACTATTTTATTTATTTATTTTGAAAGTTTTGTATAGCGCTGGCTAGACCCAGGGGTATCAGAGCGCTTTACATGATCGGGATAGAGTAAGGCATACATAGTATATAAGGCATAATAACAAAGTAAAACACAACAAAAATTGCAAAATCAGGAGGAATGAAGCACGAGTTGAAACAATATAATACTGGTAATATAGGTAGGTAGGATTACAGGAAGAGGGCCGTGTATTATAGAGACAGATATGATATAGTGAAATGAGATCAGGAATCAGGAACAGGATTAGGATCCCCAGTAGTAGTTAAGGAGGTGGGTTTTGAGGTCTTTTTTGAAGCTGGCGTACGAGGGGTTACAGCAAAGGTTTTTCAGGAGGGAATTCCAGATAGTAGGGGATTTTCCAGAGAAGGAGCGAGATTGTGTGCGTTTTTTTTGTGCAGAGGAGTGAAGAGGGCGTTGGAGCTTCTCAGAGGACGAGTGGTACCAGCGATGAGGAGTTTCTTGGATAGGTACTGCGGTGTGTTTTGGTGGAGTGCTTTGTGAGTGATGCAGGCCATTTTGTAAAGTGATCTTCATTCAATAGGGAGCCATTTAAGAAATTTGAGAGTTGGGGTGATATGGTTGAAGCGTTTGCAGTCTGTGATGAGCCTGGCTGCAAGGTTGAGCACAGCTTTAATAGGAGCAAGGTGGACCTTGGGGATTCCGTTGAGGATGGCGTTGCCATAGTCAATACGTGAAAGGACCAGTGATTGAACTGCAAGTTTAAAATCATCTATGGGTAAGAATGGTTTGATTTTCTTGAGGTGACGGAGCGTGAAGAGGGCTCCTTGGCAGAGTTTTTGATGTGAATGTTAAGGGTGAGGGTGTTGTCGATAGTAATGCCAAAGGATTTGACGGAGTTGGACAGTGTGAGTGGGCAGTTGAGTGCGTTAAGATCTGAGATCCATGATTGAATGGGGAGACGGTTCTTTTTAGGGGCGAAGAGGATGATTTCAGTTTTATTTGGGTTTAGTTTGAGATGATTTGACTTGAACCGGGCTTGTATCTTGTGAAGGGAGTTGTTCAGGTGTACGATGTCAGCGTGAGTTTTAATCTTGTAATAGATTTGGGTGTCATCAGCGTATAGGTGGTAGTTGATACCTGCTTGTTTAAGGATGAGAATGAGGGGTTCCATAAAGAGGTTAAAAGAGGGAAGGGGAGAGGATAGAACCTTGGGGGACTCCAAGGGAGACAGGAGAGGGGTTAGAGAGACAATTTTGAATTTTTATTTGCTGAGTTCGGTGTTGAAGGTATGAGGTAAACCATTTGAGGGCTGTATTGTTAAGGCCGAAACAGGTCATAAGAATATTGAGTAAGGCTGGATGGTTGACAGTATTGAACGCTGCGGAGAGATCAAGAAGGATAAGAAGGGAGGTCTCCTCATTATCAAGTGATTGATGGATGTCAACCAGGACATTGAGCATTGCCGTTTCGGTGCTGCAACCTCTCCTGATACAAAAGGGGGTTGTGATGGACGGAGCATCTGAATCAATCAAACACTCACACCCAGTCAAAAGATCTGGGTTTAATCCATCTCCGTTCTTTAGCCCACTCTGCCGCCCCAGTTCAGACATATCTATATGCAAATCAGTCTGACCCTGTGCCTCATGGGAACAGTCCAGCCCGAACTGCCAAGCCATGTCTTCCCTGGACCAGAAACAAGCTTTCGAGGACTGGTTTCTGCCATTCCAGCCGTCTTCAGCCCGGCTTGCTTGAATCCAGTGGCAAAGTGAGCAAGGGACTCACGTCTGAGCATACCCTGCCACACTTATGGCGGCCAAAAGCGGTACAAAAGGGGGTGGTGATGGACGGAGCATCTGAATCAATCAAACACTCACACCCAGTCAAAAGATCTGGGTTTAATCCATCACCTTCTTTAGCCCACTCTGCCACCCCAGTTCAGACATGGCTATATGCAAATCAGTCTGACCCTGTGCCTCATGGGAACAGTCCAGCCCGAACTGCCAAGCCATGTCTTCCCTGGACCGGAAACAAGCTTCCGAGGACCGGTTTCTGGCATTCTTTCTGCATTTTTTGCAACCTCTCCTGAAGCCAGACTGAAGGGGGTCAAGTAGGTTAAAGTTTTCAATGTGTTTGTCAAGTTGTACTAAGACACATTTTTCAAGGACCTTTGAGAGAAGAGGGAGGTTGGAGATAGGGCGGAGATTGTTAAGGCCATTTGGGTCAGCATTTGGATTTTTAATTATGGGCGAGATTTGACCAAGTTGAAGGGAGGTGGGGATGCAGCTCGTGGAGAGAGAGGTGTTGATAATTTTTGTCCAAAATGGGGCGATGATGTGTTTAAGGGTGGGGACAAGGTTGAAGAGTACAGGGTCCTTAGTGTGGGAGGACTGTTTAAGATTTCCAATTATATTGAAGACTTTTAGCTCTGTGACAGGGAGGAAGTTGAGCAAGGGTGCATTGTTTTTTAGTTGTGAGTTAGGGGGGTTGTTAGCCAGTGCAGTGGTAGGAGGTTGGTCAGTGGAGTGGTGGAGGGGTGTAGAGAAGAGGGAGGGTGAGAGGGGTCATAAGAGAGTGGGTTGGAGGGTGGTTTTGTGGGAGGGAAGGATTGATCAATTTTGGCAATTTTTTCCAAGAAGAAGTGGCAAATTTCGTCGCATATGGCCAAAGAGGCTGTCATATTAGGAGGTGCTGGGGAAGATTGTTTGCGAATTATATTGAAAAGTTCCCTGGGTCTGTTTTTGGCACGATCTAGTTGAGTGCAGAAGAAGGATTCCTTTTGCTTGAAGATGTGTTTTTTGTATGTGGACCTAGCATGTCTAAATTGAGCCAGGTGGGAGGGAGAGGGTTTTTTGTCTCCAGGTTCTTTTCGCTAGTCTGAGTGCCCGTCTTTCATTATTTAACTCCGTATTAAACCAAGAGTTTGAGGGGGTGTTTCTTTGGGTTTTGAGTTTAGGCGGGGCCAGTTCGTCCAGAATGCTAGTGACAGTATTGTTGAAGAGTTCAGTGAGCTCATTCGCATTTTGTGAGTCGGGAATGAGAAGGAGTTGAGCTTGGAGTTTAGATTTTAGAGCGTCTGGGGGGATACCTTTTAGGTTCCTTGTTAATTTCTTAGGTCTGTTAGCTTTAGAGACGGGGAGGCTTGCCGAGGTATCTATGGTGAACAGTATAAGGTGGTGGTCCGACCAGTCAATGGGGATGATATTGGTAACGGATGTCAGATCGACATTAGACAGAATGACGTCAAGTATGGAACCTTTGGAGTGTGTTGGGGATAAGCAAAGTTGTTTGAGTTTGCTGATCTCAAGGAGAGTAGTAAGGAGGGAGATAGTTGGGTCATTGGTATTGTTCCAATGGACGTTAAGATCCCCAAGAAAGAGGTGCGGGGTTGTATATGGAGGGTGGGTACGAGGGGATCAAAGTGAGTTGGGGTGGTAGTCTGGGGGAAGAGGGGGAGGAAGGGGTTCTATTAGTGCCTATAATAACAGGGATGGGGGCGTCCGGTATTGGGGGTTTGTGGTTGGTACATTAGTAAGGTAGGAGCTGTATAGGTCGGCAATGTCAGACAGGGAGAGATGGTTAGAGGTGCGACGAGGTCTGTGTGTATCGCAGCGGAGAGGAAGTAATCTCCAACTGTTGTGTGTGGTGTGATGGCTTTTTGAGGGAGGGTGGGAGGGGGTTTTATGGTGGGGGAGGATTTTAGCGATGAGGAGGATGAAATCTTTCCTGAGTCGTGTCAGTTCAGTAGCTACGTTGACAAGGACATGTTCAATATTTTGTAGGCTTTGGGCAATTAAGGAGAGGTGAGATGTCGAGAAGGCGCGGTCAGAGTTGTTTGAGGAGGGTAGATTCTTGTGTGAGGGGGGAGGTGGCGTAGTACATGTGTGATGTCCTCCTGACACCAAGCAAGTTTGTCAGAGAGGGAATCACTTCCTCAATTAAAATTCTTGGTTTACCACTATCCAGGCTAATTCCCACTCTTACAAATGCTGATGCACCAGCAGGAGCTGTACATCACATAAATTATAACATAATTTCTACTCTATTTTCAATCAATAATGAGAGTTTGGTATGAGTTAAAGAGTTTTATTATTCAAATCTTTTAGTAACTCATCTTTATTAGGCCACAAGTTACATTTATCAATGTTAGTCATTAGAACCTTATTAAAGGTCTATATTCAATCAATAAGCAATCAATAAAATTGCAATAAAAGTACATCAATGGCATTCAATAAAGGAAAGAAAATCCATATTTTAGGAATGGGGAGAAAATGGTGTCAGGCAGAACTTATAAAGGGTTCTAGTTTGAGAGTGAGAGTGAGATGTAGCATA